>NW_026735715.1:0-104984 GCF_949786415.1 Peromyscus eremicus
AAGAGGAGCTACTGTTCTTGTCAGTTTCCTAAGCAGAATTCAACAAGATATGGCCCGTGTGTGTAGGAAGCACAGTTCTTTTGTTCTGAGCAAGCTCACATTTCGAACCCCATAGGAAACACAGAAGAGTAGAAGAGTGCTCTTTTCTCAGAAGCAGAGTTTGTTTCTTGTAAGGCGAGCTAGCGTTTGTTTCCCAGTCCTAAATGTAGTTGAATTTCATGCAGTTTCTTGTCCTATGAGCAAGAGTTGTTTTCTGGTAAGAAGAGTCACTATTGCGCTCCCATTGCCATACACAGTGCAAACAACACTCGCTACTGTTCTTTGAAAGTACAGTGTATTGGACAGAAGAGGAGCTACTGTTCTTGTCAGTTTCCTAAGCAGAGTTGAACTAGATATGGCCCGTGTGTTTAGGAAGCACAGTTCTTTTGTTCTGAGCAAGCTCACTGTTCGGACCCCATAGGAAACACAGTAGAGTAGAAGAGTGCTATTTTCTCAAAAGCAGAGTGTGTTTCTTGTAAGGCTAGCTAGTGTTTGTTTCCCTGTCAGAAACAGATTTGAATCTCATGACATTTCTGGTCCTACGAGCAAGAGTTGTTTTCTGGTAAGAGGAGTCACTATTTCGCTCCCATTGCCATACAAAGTACAAATAGGACTCGTGTCTGCGACCTGCAAGTACAGTGTATTGGACTGAAGAGGAGCTACTGTTCTTGTCAGTTTCCTAAGCAGAGTTGAACTAGATATGGCCCGTGTGTGTGAAGCACAAATCTTTTGTTCTGAGCAAGCTCACTGTTCTGGCCCTATAGGAAACACAGAAGAGTAGAAGAGTGCTCTTTTCTCAAAAGCAGAGTGTGTTTCTTGTAAGGAGAGCTAGCGTTTGTTTCCCAGGCCTAAATGGAATTCAATCACATGCAGTTTCTGGTCCTACGAGCAAGAGTTGTTTTCTGGTAAGAAGAGTCACTATTGCGCTCCCATTGCCACACACAGTGCAAATAGCACTCGTGTCTGCTCCCAACAAGTACAGTGTATTGGACTGAAGAGGAGCTACTGTTCTTGTCAGTTTCCTAAGCAGAGTTGAAGTAGATATAGCCCGTGTGTGTACAAAGCACAGTTCTTTTGTTCTGAGCAAGCTCACTGTTCTCGCCGTATAGGAAACACAGTAGAGTAGAAAAATGCTCTTTTCTCAAAAGCAGAGCGTGTTTCTTCTAAGGAGAGCTAGCATTTGTTTCCCAGTCCTAAATGGAGTTGAATCACATGCAGTTTTTGGTCCTAAGAGCAATGGATGTTTTCTGGTAAGGAAAGTCACTATTGTGCTCTCTTTGCCATACACTGTTCAAATAGCACTCGCGTCTGTTCCCAGCAAGTACAGTGTATTGGACTGTAGAGGAGCTACTGTTCTTGTCAGTTTCCTAAGCAGAGTTGAACTAGATATGGCCCGTGTGTGTAGGAAGCACAGGTCTTTTGTTCTGAACAAGCTCCCTGTTCGGACCACATAGGAAACACAGTAGAATAGATGAGTGCTCTTTTCTCAAAAGCAGAGTATGTTTCTTGTAAGGCGAGCTAGCATTTGTTTCCCAGTCTTAAATGGAGTTGAATCACATGCAGTTTCTGGTCCTACGAGCAAGAGTTTTTTCTGGTAATAAGAGTCACTTTTGCGCTCCCATTGTCATACTCAGGGCAAATAGCACTAGCCTCTGTTCCCAGCATGTACAGTGTATTGGACTGAAGAGCACCTACTGTTCTTGTCAGGTTCCTAAGCAGAGTTGAACTAGATATGGCCCATGTATGTAGGAAGCACAGTTCTTTTGTACTCAGCAAGCTCACTGTTCTGGCCCTATAGGAAACACAGTAGAGTACAAGAGTGCTCTTTCCTCAAAAGCAGACTGTGTTTCTTGTAAGGCAAGCTAGCGTTTTTTTCCCAGTCCTAAATGGAGTTGAATCACATGCAGTTTATGGTCATACGAGCAAGAGTTGTTTTCTGGTAAGAAGAGTCACTATTGCGCTCCCATTGTCACACGCAGGGCAAATAGCACTGGCGTCTGTTCCCAGCATGTACAGTCTATTGGACTGAAGAGATTCTACTGTTCTTGTCAGTTTCTAAGCAGAATTGAACAAGATATGCCCGTGTGTGTAGGAAGCACAGTTCTTTTGTTCTGAGCAGGCTCACATTTCGAACCCCATAGGAAACACTGTAGAGTAGAAGAGTGCATTTTTCTCAAAAGCAGAGTGTGTTTCTTGTAAGGCGAGCTAGCGTTTGTTTCCCAGTCCTAAATGGAGATGAAATACACATGCAGTTTCTGGTCCTACGAGCAAGAGTTGTTTTCTGGTAAGAAGAGTCACTATTGCGCTCCCTTTGCCATACACAGTGCAAATAGCCCTCGCGTCTGTTCCCAGCAAGTACAGTGTATTGGACTGAAGAGGAGCTACTGTTCTTGTCAGTTTCCTAAGCAGAGTTGAACTAGATATGGCCCGTGTGTGTAGGAAGCACAGTTCTTTTGTTCTCAGAAAGCTCACTGTTTGGACCACATAGAAAACACAGTAGAGTAGAAGAGTGCTCTTTTCCAAAAGCAGAGTGTTTTTCTTGTAAGGCGAGCTATCGTTTGTTTCCCAGTCGTAAATGGAGTTGAATCCAATGCAGTTTTTGGTTCTACGAGCAAGAGTTGTTTTCTGATAAGAAGAGTCACTATTGTGCTCCCATTGCCATACATAGTACAAATAAGACTCGCATCTGTTTCCAGCAAGTACAGTGTATTGCTCTGAAGAGGAGATACTGTTCTTGTCAGTTTCCTAAGCAAAGTTGAACTAGATAAGGCCCATGTGTGTAGGAAGCACAGTTCTTTTGTTCTGAGCAAGCTCACTGTTCGAACCCCATAGGAAACACAGTAGAGAGAAGAGTGCTCTTTTCTCAAAAGCAGAGTGTGTTTCTTGTAAGGCGAGCTACTGTTTGTTTCCCAGTCCTAAATGGAGTTGAATCACATGCAGTTTCCGTTCCTATGAGCAAGAGTTGTTTTCTGGTAAGGAAAGTCACTATTGCGCTCCCATTGCCATACACAGTGCAAATAGCACTCGCGTCTGTTCCCAGCAAGTACAGTGTATTGGACTGAAGCAGAGCTACTGTTCTTGTCAGTTTCCTAAGCAGAATTGAACTAGATATGGCCCGTGTGTGTAGGAAGCACAGTTCTTTTGTTCTGAGCAAGCTCACTGTTTGGACCCCATAGGAAACACAGTAGAGTAGATGAGTGCTCTTTTCTCAAAAGCAGAGTGTGTTTCTTGTAAGGCGAGCTAGCGTTTGTTTCGCAGTCCTAAATGGAGTTGAATCACATGCAGTTTCCGTTCCTACTTGCAAGAGTTATTTTCTGGTAAGGAAAGTCACTATTGAGCTCCCTTTGCCATACACAGTGCAAATAGCACTCGCGTCTGTTCCCAGCAAGTACAGTGTATTGGACTGAAGAGGAGCTACTGTTCTTGTAATTTTCCTAAGCTGAATTGAACTAGATATGGCCCGTGTAAGTAGGAAGCACAGTTCTTTTGTTCTGAGCAAGCTCACTGTTCTGGCCCTATAGGAAACACAGTAGAGTAGAAGAGTGCTCTTTGCTCAAAAGCAGAGTGTGTTTCTTGTAAGGCGAGCTAGCGTTTGTTTCCCAGTCCTAAATGGAGTTGAATCACATGCAGTTTCTGGTCCTACGAGCAAGATTTTTTTCTGGTAATAAGACTCACTATTGCTCCCATTGTCATACTCAGGGCAAATAGCACTGGCCTCTGTTCCCAGCATGTACAGTGTATTGGACTGAAGAGGATCTACTGTTCTTGTCCGGTTCATAAGCAGAGTTGAACTAGATATGGCCCATGTGTGTAGGAAGCACAGTTCTTTTGTACTCAGCAAGCTCACTGTTCTGGCCCTATATGAAACACAGTAGAGTAGAAGAGTGCTCTTTCCTCAAAAGCAGAGTGTGTTTCTTGTAAGGTGAGCTAGCGTTTCTTTCCCAGTCCTAAATGGTGTTGAATCACATGCAGTTTCCGTTCCTACAAGCAAGAGTTGTTTTCTGGTAAGGAAAGTCACTATTGCGCTCCCATTGCCATTCACAGTGCAAATAGCACTGGCGTCTGTACCCAGGTTGTACAGCGTATTGGACTGAAGAGGATCTACTGTTCTTTTCAGTTTCCTAAGCAGAGTTTAACTAGATATGGCCCGTGTGTGTAGGAAGCACAGTTCTTTTGTTCGGAGCAAGCTAATTGTTCAGACCCCATAGGAAACACAGTAGAATAGAAGAGTGCTCTTTTCTCAAAAGCAGAGTGTGTTTCTTGTAAGGCGAGCTAGCGTTTGTTTCCCAGTCCAAAATGGAGTTGAATCACATGCAGTTTCTGGTCCTACAAGCAAGGGATGTTTTCTGGTAAGGAAAGTCACTATTGTGCTCCTTTTGCCATAAACAGTGCAAATAGCACTCACGTCTGTTCCCAGCAAGTACAGTGTATTGGATTGAAGAGGAGCTACTGTTCTTGTCAGTTTCCTAAGCAGAGTTGAACTAGATATGGCCCCGTGTGTGTAGGAAGCACAGGTCTTTTGTTCTGAACAAGCTCCCTGTTCGGACCACATAGGAAACACAGTAGAATAGATGAGTGCTCTTTTCTCAAAAGCAGAGTATGTTTCTTGTAAGGCGAGCTAGCATTTGTTTCCCAGTCTTAAATGGAGTTGAATCACATGCAGTTTCTGGTCCTACGAGCAAGAGTTTTTTCTGGTAATAAGAGTCACTTTTGCGCTCCCATTGTCATACTCAGGGCAAATAGCACTAGCCTCTGTTCCCAGCATGTACAGTGTATTGGACTGAAGAGCACCTACTGTTCTTGTCAGGTTCCTAAGCAGAGTTGAACTAGATATGGCCCATGTATGTAGGAAGCACAGTTCTTTTGTACTCAGCAAGCTCACTGTTCTGGCCCTATAGGAAACACAGTAGAGTACAAGAGTGCTCTTTCCTCAAAAGCAGACTGTGTTTCTTGTAAGGCAAGCTAGCGTTTTTTTCCCAGTCCTAAATGGAGTTGAATCACATGCAGTTTATGGTCATACGAGCAAGAGTTGTTTTCTGGTAAGAAGAGTCACTATTGCGCTCCCATTGTCACACGCAGGGCAAATAGCACTGGCGTCTGTTCCCAGCATGTACAGTTATTGGACTGAAGAGGTTCTACTGTTCTTGTCAGTTTCTTAAGCAGAATTGAACAAGATATGCCCGTGTGTGTAGGAAGCACAGTTTTGTTCTGAGCAGGCTCACATTTCGAACCCCATAGGAAACACTGTAGAGTAGAAGAGTGCATTTTTCTCAAAAGCAGAGTGTGTTTCTTGTAAGGCGAGCTAGCGTTTGTTTCCCAGTCCTAAATGGAGATGAAATACACATGCAGTTTCTGGTCCTACGAGCAAGAGTTGTTTTCTGGTAAGAAGAGTCACTATTGCGCTCCCTTTGCCATACACAGTGCAAATAGCCCTCGCGTCTGTTCCCAGCAAGTACAGTGTATTGGACTGAAGAGGAGCTACTGTTCTTGTCAGTTTCCTAAGCAGAGTTGAACTAGATATGGCCCGTGTGTGTAGGAAGCACAGTTCTTTTGTTCTCAGAAAGCTCACTGTTTGGACCACATAGAAAACACAGTAGAGTAGAAGAGTGCTCTTTTCCAAAAGCAGAGTGTTTTTCTTGTAAGGCGAGCTAGCGTTTGTTTCCCAGTCGTAAATGGAGTTGAATCCAATGCAGTTTTTGGTTCTACGAGCAAGAGTTGTTTTCTGATAAGAAGAGTCACTATTGTGCTCCCATTGCCATACATAGTACAAATAAGACTCGCATCTGTTTCCAGCAAGTACAGTGTATTGCTCTGAAGAGGAGCTACTGTTCTTGTCAGTTTCTTAAGCAAAGTTGAACTAGATAAGGCCCATGTGTGTAGGAAGCACAGTTCTTTTGTTCTGAGCAAGCTCACTGTTCGAACCCCATAGGAAACACAGTAGAGAGAAGAGTGCTCTTTTCTCAAAAGCAGAGTGTGTTTCTTGTAAGGCGAGCTACTGTTTGTTTCCCAGTCCTAAATGGAGTTGAATCACATGCAGTTTCCGTTCCTATGAGCAAGAGTTGTTTTCTGGTAAGGAAAGTCACTATTGCGCTCCCATTGCCATACACAGTGCAAATAGCACTCGCGTCTGTTCCCAGCAAGTACAGTGTATTGGACTGAAGCGGAGCTACTGTTCTTGTCAGTTTCCTAAGCAGAATTGAACTAGATATGGCCCGTGTGTGTAGGAAGCACAGTTCTTTTGTTCTGAGCAAGCTCACTGTTTGGACCCCATAGGAAACACAGTAGAGTAGATGAGTGCTCTTTTCTCAAAAGCAGAGTGTGTTTCTTGTAAGGCGAGCTAGCGTTTGTTTCGCAGTCCTAAATGGAGTTGAATCACATGCAGTTTCCGTTCCTACTTGCAAGAGTTATTTTCTGGTAAGGAAAGTCACTATTGCGCTCCCATTGCCATACACAGTGCAAATAGCACTCGCGTCTGTTCCCAGCAAGTACAGTGTATTGGACTGAAGAGGAGCTACTGTTCTTGTAATTTTCCTAAGCTGAATTGAACTAGATATGGCCCGTGTAAGTAGGAAGCACAGTTCTTTTGTTCTGAGCAAGCTCACTGTTCTGGCCCTATAGGAAAGACAGTAGAGTAGAAGAGTGCTCTTTGTTCAAAAGCAGAGTGTGTTTCTTGTAAGGCGAGCTAGCGTTTGTTTCCCAGTCCTAAATGGAGTTGAATCACATGCAGTTTCTGGTCCTACGAGCAAGATTTTTTTCTGGTAATAAGACTCACTATTGCTCCCATTGTCATACTCAGGGCAAATAGCACTGGCCTCTGTTCCCAGCATGTACAGTGTATTGGACTGAAGAGGATCTACTGTTCTTGTCCGCTTCATAAGCAGAATTGAACTAGATATGGCCCATGTGTGTAGGAAGCACAGTTCTTTTGTACTCAGCAAGCTCACTGTTCTGGCCCTATATGAAACACAGTAGAGTAGAAGAGTGCTCTTTCCTCAAAAGCAGAGTGTGTTTCTTGTAAGGTGAGCTAGCGTTTGTTTCCCAGTCCTAAATGGTGTTGAATCACATGCAGTTTCCGTTCCTACAAGCAAGAGTTGTTTTCTGGTAAGGAAAGTCACTATTGCGCTCCCATTGCCATTCACAGTGCAAATAGCACTGGCGTCTGTACCCAGGTTGTACAGCGTATTGGACTGAAGAGGATCTACTGTTCTTTTCAGTTTCCTAAGCAGAGTTTAACTAGATATGGCCCGTGTGTGTAGGAAGCACAGTTCTTTTGTTCGGAGCAAGCTAATTGTTCAGACCCCATAGGAAACACAGTAGAATAGAAGAGTGCTCTTTTCTCAAAAGCAGAGTGTGTTTCTTGTAAGGCGAGCTAGCGTTTGTTTCCCAGTCCAAAATGGAGTTGAATCACATGCAGTTTCTGGTCCTACAAGCAAGGGATGTTTTCTGGTAAGGAAAGTCACTATTGTGCTCCTTTTGCCATAAACAGTGCAAATAGCACTCACGTCTGTTCCCAGCAAGTACAGTGTATTGGACTGAAGAGGAGTTACTGTTCTTGTCAGTTTCCTAAGCAGAATTCAACAAGATATGGCCCGTGTGTATAGGAAGCACAGTTATTTTGTTCTGAGCAAGCACACATTTCGAACTCCATAGGAAACACAGGAGATTAGAAGAGTGCATTTTTCTCAAAAGCAGAGTGTGTTTCTTGTAAGGCGAGCTAGCGTTTGTTTCCCAGTCCTAAATGGAGTTGAAATACACATGCAGTTTCTGGTCCTACGAGCAAGAGTTATTTTCTGGTAAGAAGAATCACTATTGCGCTCCCATTGCCATACATAGTACAAATAACACTCGCGTCTGTTTCCAGCAAGTACACTGTATTGGACTGAAGAGGAGCTACTGTTCTTGTAAGTTTCCTAAGCTGAATTCAACTAGATATGGCCCGTGTATGTAGGAAGCACAGTTCTTTTGTTCTGAACAAGCGCACTGTCTGGACCCCATAGGAAACACAGTAGAGTAGAAGAGTGCTCTTTTCTCAAAAGCAGAGTGTGTTTCTTGTAAGGCGAGCAAGCGTTTTTTTCCCAATCCTAAATGGAGTTGAATCACATCCAGTTTCTGGTCCTACGAGCAAGAGTTGTTTTCTGGTAAAAAGAGTCACTATTGCGCTCCCTTTGCCATACACAGTGCAAATAGCACTGGCGTCTGTACCCAGGTTGTACAGCGTATTGGACTGAAGAGGATCTACTGTTCTTTTCAGTTTCCTAAGCAGAGTTTATCTAGATATGGCCCGTGTGTGTAGGAAGCACAGTTCTTTTGTTCTGAGCAAGCTAATTGTTCAGACCCCATAGGAAACACAGTAGAATAGAAGAGTGCTCTTTTCTCAAAAGCAGAGTGTGTTTCTTGTAAGGCGAGCTAGCGTTTGTTTCCCAGTCCCAAATGGAGTTGAATCACATGCAGTTTCTGGTCCTACGAGCAAGGGATGTTTTCTGGTAAGGAAAGTCACTATTGTGCTCCTTTTGCCATAAACAGTGCAAATAGCACTCACGTCTGTTCCCAGCAAGTACAGTGTATTGGACTGAAGAGGAGCTACTGTTCTTGTCAGTTTCCTAAACAGAATTCAACAAGATATGGCCCGTGTGTGTAGGAAGCACAGTTCTTTTGTTCTGAGCAAGCTCACATTTCGAACCCCATAGGAAACACAGAAGAGTAGAAGAGTGCTCTTTTCTCAGAAGCAGAGTTTGTTTCTTGTAAGGCGAGCTAGCTTTTGTTTCCCACTCCTAAATGTAGTTGAATTTCATGCAGTTTCTTGTCCTACGAGCAAGAGTTGTTTTCTGGTAAGAAGAGTCACTATTGTGCTCCCATTGCCATACACAGTGCAAACAACACTCGCTACTGTTCTTTGAAAGTACAGTGTATTGGACAGAAGAGGAGCTACTGTTCTTGTCAGTTTCCTAAGCAGAGTTGAACTAGATATGGCCCGTGTGTGTGGGAAGCACAGTTCTTTTGTTCTGAGCAAGCTCACTGTTCGGACCCCATAGGAAACACAGTAGAGTAGAAGAGTGCTATTTTCTCAAAAGCAGAGTGTGTTTCTTGTAAGGCAAGCTAGTGTTTGTTTCCCTGTCAGAAACAGATTTGAATCTCATGCCATTTCTGGTCCTACGAGCAAGAGTTGTTTTCTGGTAAGAGGAGTCACTATTTTGCTCCCATTGCCATACAAAGTGCAAATAGGACTCGTGTCTGCGACCTGCAAGTACAGTGTATTGGACTGAAGAGGAGCTACTGTTCTTGTCAGTTTCCTAAGCAGAGTTGAACTAGATATGGCCTGTTTGTGTAGGAAGCACAATACTTTTGTTCTGAGCAAGCTCACTGTTCTGGCCCTATAGGAAACACAGTAGAGTAGAAGAGTGCTCTTTTCTCCAAAGCAGAGTGTGTTTCTTGTAAGGCGAGCTAGCGTTTGTTTCCCAGTCCTAAATGGAGTTGAACCACATGCAGTTTCTGGTCCTACGAGCAAGGGATGTTTTCTGGTAAGGAAAGTCACTATTGTGCTCCCTTTGCCATAAACAGTGCAAATAGCACTCACGTCTGTTCCCAGCAAGTACAGTGTATTGGACTGAAGAAGAGCTACTGTTCTTCTCAGTTTCCTAAGCTGAGTTAAACTAGATATGGCCCGTGTGTGTAGGAAGCACAGTTCTTTTGTTCTGAGCAAGCTCACTGTTCTGGCCCTGTAGGAAACACAGAAGAGTAGAAGAGTGCTCTTTTCTCAAAAGCAGAGTTTGTTTCTTGTAAAGTGACCTAGCGTTTGTTTCCCAGTCCTAAATGGAGATGAATCACATGCAGTTTCTGGTCCTATGAACAAGAGTTGTTTTCTGGTAAGAAGAGTCACTATTGTGCTACCATTGCCATACACAGTGCAAATAGCACTCGCGTCTGTTCCAAGCAAGTACAGTGTACTGGACTGAAGAGGAGCTACTGTTCTTGTCAGTTTCCTAAGCAGAGTTGAACTAGATATAGCCCGTGTGTGTGAAGCACAAATCTTTTGTTCTGAGCAAGCTCACTGTTCTGGCCCTATAGGAAACACAGAAGAGTAGAAGAGTGCTCTTTTCTCAAAAGCAGAGTGTGTTTCTTGTAAGGAGAGCTAGCGTTTGTTTCCCAGGCCTAAATGGAATTCAATCACATGCAGTTTCTGGTCCTACAAGCAAGAGTTGTTTTCTGGTAAGAAGAGTCACTATTGCGCTCCCATTGCCACACACAGTGCAAATAGCACTCGTGTCTGCTCCCAACAAGTACAGTGTATTGGACTGAAGAGGAGCTACTGTTCTTGTCAGTTTCCTAAGCAGAGTTGAACTAGATATAGCCCGTGTGTGTACGAAGCACAGTTCTTTTGTTCTGAGCAAGCTCCCTGTTCTCGCCGTATAGGAAACACAGTAGAGTAGAAAAATGCTCTTTTCTCAAAAGCAGAGCGTGTTTCTTGTAAGGAGAGCTAGCATTTGTTTCCCAGTCCTAAATGGAGTTGAATCACATGCAGTTTCTGGTCCTAAGAGCAATGGATGTTTTCTGGTAAGGAAAGTCACTATTGTGCTCTCTTTGCCATACACTGTTCAAATAGCACTCGCGTCTGTTCCCAGCAAGTACAGTGTATTGGACTGTAGAGGAGCTACTGTTCTTGTCAGTTTCCTAAGCAGAGTTGAACTAGATATGGCACGTGTGTGTAGGAAGCACAGGTCTTTTGTTCTGAACAAGCTCCCTGGTTGGACCACATAGGAAACACAGTAGAATAGATGAGTGCTCTTTTCTCAAAAGCAGAGTATGTTTCTTGTAAGGCGATCTAGCATTTGTTTCCCAGTCTTAAATGGACTTGAATCACATGCAGTTTCTGGTCCTACGAGCAAGAATTGTTTTCTGGTAAGAAGAGTCACTATTGCGCTCCCATTGCCATACACAGTGCAAATAGCACTCGCGTCTGTTCCCAGCAAGTACAGTGTATTGGACTGAAGAGGAGCTACTGTTCTTGTCTGTTTCCTAAGCAGAATTGAACTAGATATGGCCCGTGTGTGTAGGAAGCACAGTTCTTTTGTTCTGAGCAAGCTCACTGTTCTGGCCCTATAGGAAACACAGTAGTGTAGAAGAGTGCTCTTTTCTCAAAAGCAGAGTGAGTTTCTTGTAAGGCGAGCTAGCGTTTGTTTACCAGTCCTAAATGGAGTTGAAACACATGCAGTTTCTGGTCCTACGAGCAAGAGTTTTTTCAGGTAATAAGAGTCACTATTGCGCTCCCATTGTCATACTCAGGGCAAATAGCACTAGCCTCTGTTCCCAGCATGTACAGTGTATTGGACTGAAGAGCACCTACTGTTCTTGTCAGGTTCCTAAGCAGAGTTGAACTAGATATGGCCCATGTGTGTAGGAAGCACAGTTCTTTTGTACTCAGCAAGCTCACTGTTCTGGCCCTATAGGAAACACAGTAGAGTACAAGAGTGCTCTTTCCTCAAAAGCAGACTCTGTTTCTTGTAAGGCAAGCTAGCGTTTGTTTCCCAGTCCTAAATGGAGTTGAATCACATGCAGTTCATGGTCATACGAGCAAGAGTTGTTTTCTGGTAAGAAGAGTCACTATTGCGCTCCCATTGTCACACGCAGGGCAAATAGCACTGGCGTCTGTTCCCAGCATGTACAGTCTATTGGACTGAAGAGGTTCTACTGTTCTTGTCAGTTTCTTAAGCAGAATTGAACAAGATATGCCCGTGTGTGTAGGAAGCACAGTTCTTTTGTTCTGAGCAGGCTCACATTTCGAACCCCATAGGAAACACTGTAGAGTAGAAGAGTGCATTTTTCTCAAAAGCAGAGTGTGTTTCTTGTAAGACGAGCTAGCGTTTGTTTCCCAGTCCTAAATGGAGATGAAATACACATGCAGTTTCTGGTCCTACGAGCAAGAGTTGTTTTCTGGTAAGAAGAGTCACTATTGCGCTCCCTTTGCCATACACAGTGCAAATAGCCCTCGCGTCTGTTCCCTGCAAGTACAGTGTATTGGACTGAAGAGGAGCTACTGTTCTTGTCAGTTTCTTAAGCAGAATTGAACAAGATATGCCCGTGTGTGTAGGAAGCACAGTTCTTCTGTTCTGAGCAGGCTCACATTTCGAACCCCATAGGAAACACTGTAGAGTAGAAGAGTGCATTTTTCTCAAAAGCAGAGTGTGTTTCTTGTAAGGCGAGCTAGTGTTTGTTTCCCAGTCCTAAATGGAGATGAAATACACATGCAGTTTCTGGTTCTACGAGCAAGAGTTGTTTTCTGGTAAGAAGAGTCACTATTGCGCTCCCTTTGCCATACACAGTGCAAATAGCCCTCGCGTCTGTTCCCAGCAAGTACAGTGTATTGGACTGAAGAGGAGCTACTGTTCTTGTCAGTTTCCTAAGCAGAGTTGAACTAGATATGGCCCGTGTGTGTAGGAAGCACAGTTCTTTTGTTCTCAGCAAGCTCACTGTTTGGACCACATAGAAAACACAGTAGAGTAGAAGAGTGCTCTTTTCCAAAAGCAGAGTGTTTTTCTTGTAAGGTGAGCTAGCGTTTGTTTCCCAGTCGTAAATGGAGTTGAATCAAATGCAGTTTTTGGTTCTACGAGCAAGAGTTGTATTCTGATAAGAAGAGTAACTATTGTGCTCCCATTGCCATACATAGTACAAATAAGACTCGCATCTGTTTCCAGCAAGTACAGTGTATTGGTCTGAAGAGGAGCTACTGTTCTTGTCAGTTTCCTAAGCAAAGTTGAACTAGATAAGGCCCATGTGTGTAGGAAGCACAGTTCTTTTGATCTGAGCAAGCTCACTGTTCGAACCCCATAGGAAACACAGTAGAGAGAAGAGTGCTCTTTTCTCAAAAGCAGAGTGTGTTTCTTGTAAGGCGAGCTACTGTTTGTTTCCCAGTCCTAAATGGAGTTGAATCACATGCAGTTTCCGTTCCTATGAGCAAGAGTTGTTTTCTGGTAAGGAAAGTCACTATTGCGCTCCCATTGCATACACAGTGCAAATAGCACTCGCGTCTGTTCCCAGCAAGTACAGTGTATTGGACTGAAGCGGAGCTACTGTTCTTGTCAGTTTCCTAAGCAGAATTGAACTAGATATGGCCCGTGTTTGTAGGAAGCACAGTTCTTTTGTTCTGAGCAAGCTCACTGTTTGGACCCCATAGGAAACACAGTAGAGTAGATGAGTGCTCTTTTCTCAAAAGCAGAGTGTGTTTCTTGTAAGGCGAGCTAGCGTTTGTTTCGCAGTCCTAAATGGAGTTGAATCACATGCAATTTCTGTTCCTACTTGCAAGAGTTGTTTTCTGGTAAGGAAAGTCACTATTGCGCTCCCATTGCCATATACAGTGCAAATAGCACTCGCGTCTGTTCCCAGCAAGTACAGTGTATTGGACTGAAGAGGAGCTACTGTTCTTGTAATTTTCCTAAGCTGAATTGAACTAGATATGGCCCGTGTAAGTAGGAAGCACAGTTCTTTTGTTCTGAGCAAGCTCACTGTTCTGGCCCTATAAGAAACACAGTAGAGTAGAAGAGTGCTCTTTGCTCAAAAGCAGAGTGTGTTTCTTGTAGGGCGAGCTAGCGTTTGTTTCCCAGTCCTAAATGGAGTTGAATCACATGCAGTTTCTGGTCCTACGAGCAAGATTTTTTTCTGGTAATAAGACTCACTATTGCTCCCATTGTCATACTCAGGGCAAATAGCACTGGCCTCTGTTCCCAGCATGTACAGTGTATTGGACTGAAGAGGATCTACTGTTCTTGTCCGGTTCATAAGCAGAGTTGAACTAGATATAGCCCGTGTGTGTGAAGCACAAATCTTTTGTTCTGAGCAAGCTCACTGTTCTGGCCCTATAGGAAACACAGAAGAGTAGAAGAGTGCTCTTTTCTCAAAAGCAGAGTGTGTTTCTTGTAAGGAGAGCTAGCGTTTGTTTCCCAGGCCTAAATGGAATTCAATCACATGCAGTTTCTGGTCCTACGAGCAAGAGTTGTTTTCTGGTAAGAATAGTCACTATTGTGCTCCCATTGCCACACACAGTGCAAATAGCACTCGTGTCTGCTCCCAACAAGTACAGTGTATTGGACTGAAGAGGAGCTACTGTTCTTGTCAGTTTCCTAAGCAGAGTTGAACTAGATATAGCCCGTGTGTGTAGGAAGCACAGTTCTTTTGTTCTGAGCAAGCTCACTGTTCTCGCCCTATAGGAAACACAGTAGAGTAGAAAAATGCTCTTTTCTCAAAAGCAGAGCGTGTTTCTTGTAAGGAGAGCTAGCATTTGTTTCCCAGTCCTAAATGGAGTTGAATCACATGCAGTTTTTGGTCCTAAGAGCAATGGATGTTTTCTGGTAAGGAAAGTCACTATTGTGCTCTCTTTGCCATACACTGTTCAAATAGCACTCGCGTCTGTTCCCAGCAAGTACAGTGTATTGGACTGTAGAGGAGCTACTGTTCTTGTCAGTTTCCTAAGCAGAGTTGAACTAGATATGGCCCGTGTGTGTAGGAAGCACAGGTCTTTTGTTCTGAACAAGCTCCCTGTTCGGACCACATAGGAAACACAGTAGAATAGATGAGTGCTCTTTTCTCAAAAGCAGAGTATGTTTCTTGTAAGGCGATCTAGCATTTGTTTCCCAGTCTTAAATGGACTTGAATCACATGCAGTTTCTGGTCCTACGAGCAAGAATTGTTTTCTGGTAAGAAGAGTCACTATTGCGCTCCCATTGCCATACACAGTGCAAATAGCACTCGCGTCTGTTCCCAGCAAGTACAGTGTATTGGACTGAAGAGGAGCTACTGTTCTTGTCTGTTTCCTAAGCAGACTTGAGCTAGATATGGCCCGTGTGTGTAGGAAGCACAGTTCTTTTGTTCTGAGCAAGCTCACTGTTCTGGCCCTATAGGAAACACAGTAGTGTAGAAGAGTGCTCTTTTCTCAAAAGCAGAGTGAGTTTCTTGTAAGGCGAGCTAGCGTTTGTTTACCAGTCCTAAATGGAGTTGAATCACATGCAGTTTCTGGTCCTACGAGCAAGAGTTTTTTCAGGTAATAAGAGTCACTATTGCGCTCCCATTGTCATACTCAGGGCAAATAGCACTAGCCTCTGTTCCCAGCATGTACAGTGCATTGGACTGAAGAGCACCTACTGTTCTTGTCAGGTTCCTAAGCAGAGTTGAACTAGATATGGCCCATGTGTGTAGGAAGCACAGTTCTTTTGTACTCAGCAAGCTCACTGTTCTGGCCTTATAGGAAACACAGTAGAGTACAAGAGTGCTCTTTCCTCAAAAGCAGACTGTGTTTCTTGTAAGGCAAGCTAGCGTTTGTTTCCCAGTCCTAAATGGAGTTGAATCACATGCAGTTTATGGTCATACGAGCAAGAGTTGTTTTCTGGTAAGAAGAGTCACTATTGCGCTCCCATTGTCACACACAGGGCAAATAGCACTGGCGTCTGTTCCCAGCATGTACAGTCTATTGGACTGATGAGGTTCTACTGTTCTTGTCAGTTTCTTAAGCAGAATTGAACAAGATATGCCCGTGTGTGTAGGAAGCACAGTTCTTTTGTTTGGAGCAAGCTAATAGTTCAGACCCCATAGGAAACACAGTAGAATGGAAGAGTGCTCGTTTCTCAAAAGCAGAGTGTGTTTCTTGTAAGGCGAGCTAGCGTTTGTTTCCCAGTCCTAAATGGAGTTGAAATACACATGCAGTTTCTGGTCCTACGAGCAAGAGTTGTTTTCTGGTTAGAAGAGTCACAATTGAGCTCCTTTTGCCATACACAATGGAAATAGCCCTCGCGTCTGTTCCCAGCAAATACAGTGTATTGGAATGAAGAGGAGCTACAGTTCTTGTTAGTTTCCTAAGCAGAGTTGAACTAGATATGGCCCGTGTGTGTAGGAAGCACCGTTCTTTGTTCTCAGCAAGCTCACTGTTCGGACCCCATAGAAAACACAGTAGAGTAGAAGAGTGCTCTTTTCTCAAAAGCAGAGTGTGTTTCTTGTAAGGCGAGCTAGCGTTTGTTTCCCAGATCTAAATGGAGTTGAATCACATGCAGTTTCTGGTCCTACGAACAAGAGTTGTTTTCTGGTTAGAAGAGTCACTATTGCGCTCCCATTGTCATACACAGGGCAAATAGCACTGGCGTCTGTTCCCAGCATGTACAGTGTATTGGACTGAAAAGGAGCTACTGCTCTAGTCAGGTTCCTAAGCAGAGTTGAACTAGATATGGCCCCTGTGTGTGGGAAGCACAGTTCTTTTGTTCTCAGCAAGCTCACTGTTCGGACCCCATAAAAAACACAGTAGAGTAGAAGAGTGCTCTTTTCTCAAAAGCAGAGTGTGTTTCTTGTAAGGCGAGCTGGCGTTTGTTTCCCAGTCCTAAATGGAGTTGAATCACATGCAGTTTCTGGTCCTACAAGCAAGAGTTGTTTTCTGGTAAGAAGAGTCAGTATTGTGCTCCCATTGTCATACACAGTGCAAATAGCCCTCGCGTCTCTTCCCTACAAGTACAGTGTATTGGACTGAAGAGGAGCTACTGTTCTTGTCAGTTTCCTAAGCAGAGTTGACCTAGATATGACTGTGTGTGTAGGAAGCACAGTTCTTTTGTTCTGAGCAAGCTCACTGTTTGGACCCCATAGGAAACACAATAGAGTAGATGGGTGCCCTATTCTCAAAAGCAGAGCGTGTTTCTTGTAAGGTGAGCTAGCGTTTGTTTCCCAGTCCTAAGTGGATTGAATCAAATGCAGTTTCTGGTCCTACGAACAAGTGTTGTTTTCTTGTAAGAAGAGTCACTATTGTGCTCCAATTGCCATAAACAGTGCAAACAGCACTCGCGTCTGTTCCTAGTAAATACAGTGTATTGGACTGAAGAGGAGCTACTTTTCTCGTTAGTTTCTTAAGCAGAGTTGAATTAGATATGGCCCGTGTGTGTAAGAAGCACAGTTCTTTTGTTCTGAGCAAGCTCACTGTTCGGACCGCATAGGAAGCACAGTAGAGTAGAAGAGTGCTCTTTTCTCAAAAGCCGAGTGTGTTTAGTGTAAGGGTTCCTAGCGTTTGCTTCCCAGTGCTAAATGGAGTTGAATCACATGCAGTTTCTGGTCCTAAGAGCAAGAGTTGTTTTCTGGTAAGAAGAGTCACTATTGTGCTCCCATTGCCATACACAGTGCAAATAGCACTCGCGTCTGCTCTCAGCAAGTACAATGTATTTGATTGAAGAGGAGCTACTGTTCTTGTCAGTTTCCTAAGCAGACTTGAGCTAGATATGGCCCGTGTGTGTAGGAAGCACAGTTCATTTGTTCTGAGCAAGCTCACTGTTCGGACCCATAGGAAACACAGTAGAGTAGAAGAGTACTCTTTTCTCAAAAGCAGAGTGTGTTTCTTGAAAGGCGAGCTAGCTTTTGTTTCCCAGTCGTAAATGAAGTTGAATCACATGCAGTTTCTATTCCTACGAGTAGAGTTGTTTTTTGGTAAGAAGAGTCACTATTGCACTCCCATTGCCATACACAGTGCAAATAGCACTTGCGTCTGATCCAATCAAGTACAGTGTATTGGACTGAAGAGGAGATACTGTTCTTGTCAGTTTCCTGAGCAGAGTTGAACTAGATATGGCCCCTGTGTGTGGGAAGCACAGTTCTTTTGTTCTCAGCAAGCTCACTGTTCGGACCCGTAAAAAACACAGTAGAGTAGAAGAGTGCTCTTTTCTCAAAAGCAGAGTGTGTTTCTTGTAAGGCGAGCTAGCGTTTGTTTCCCAGGCCTAAATGGAGTTGAAATACACATGCAGTTTCTGGTCCTATGAGCTAGAGTTTTTTTCTGGTAAGAAGAGTCACTATTGCGCTCCATTTCCCGTACACAGTGCAAATAGCACTCGCGTCTGTTCCCAGCAAGTACAGTGTATTAGACTGAAAAGGAGCTACTGTTCTTGTCAGTTTCCTAAGCAGAGTTGAACTAGATGTGGCCCGTGTGTGTAGGAAGCACAGTTCTTTTGTACTCAGCAAGCTCACTGTTCTGGCCCTATAGGAAACACAGTAGAATAGAAGAGTGCTCTTTCCTCAGAAGCAGACTGTGTTTTTTGTAAGGCGAGCTAGCATTTGTTTCGCAGTCCTAAATGGAGTTGAATCACATGCAGTTTCTGGTCCTACGAGCAAGAGTTTTTTCTGGTAATAAGAGTCACTATTGTGCTCCCATTGTCATACTCAGGGCAAATAGCACTAGCCTCTGTTCCCAGCATGTACAGTGTATTGGACTGAAGAGGACCTACTGTTCTTGTCAGGTTCCTAAGCAGAGTTGAACTAGATATGGCCCATGGGTGTAGGAAGCACAGTTCTTTTGTACTCAGCAAGCTCACTCTTCTGGCCCTATAGGAAACACAGTAGAGTACAAGAGTGCTCTTTCCTCAAAAGCAGACTGTGTCTCTTGTAAGGCAAGCTAGCGTTTGTTTCCCAGTCCTAAATGGAGTTGAATCACATGCAGTTTATGGTCATACGAGCAAGAGTTGTTTTCTGGTAAGAAGAGTCACTATTGCGCTCCCATTGTCACACACAGGGCAAATAGCACTGGCGTCTGTTCCCAGCATGTACAGTCTATTGGACTGAAGAGGTTCTACTGTTCTTGTCAGTTTCTTAAGCAGAATTGAATAAGATATGCCCGTGTGTGTAGGAAGCACAGTTCTTTTGTTCTGAGCAAGTTCACTGTTGGAACCCCATAGGAAACACAGTAGAGTAGAAGAGTGCACTTTTCTCAAAAGCAGAGTGTGTTTCTTGTAAGGTGAGCTAGCGTTTGTTTCCCAGTCCTAAATGGAGATGAAATACACATGCAGTTTCTGGTCCTACGAGCAAGAGTTGTTTTCTGGTAAGAAGAGTCACTATTGCGCTCCCTTTGCATTACACAGTGCAAATAGCCCTCGCGTCTGTTCCCAGCAAGTACAGTGTATTGGACTGAAGAGGAGCTACTGTTCTTGTCAGTTTCCTAAGCAGAGTTGAACTAGATATGTCCCGTGTGTGCAGGAAGCACAGTTCTTTGTTCTCAGCAAGCTCACTGTTTGGACCACATAGAAAACACAGTAGAGTAGAAGAGTGCTCTTTTCTCAAAAGCAGAGTGTTTTTCTTGTAAGGCGAGCTAGTGTTTGTTTCCCAGTCGTAAATGGAGTTGAATCAAATGCAGTTTTTGTTTCTACGAGCAAGAGTTGTTTTCTGATAAGAAGAGTCACTATTGCGCTCCCATTGCCATACATAGTACAAATAAGACTCGCATATGTTTCCAGCAAGTACAGTGTATTGGTCTGAAGAGGAGCTACTGTTCTTGTCAGTTTCCTAAGCAAAGTTGAACTAGATAAGGCCCATGTGTGTAGGAAGCACAGTTCTTTTGTTCTGAGCAAGCTCACTGTTCGAACACCGTAGGAAACACAGTAGAGAGAAGAGTGCTCTTTTCTCAAAAGCAGAGTGTGTTTCTTGTAATGCGAGCTACTGTTTGTTTCCCAGTCCTAAATGGATTTGAATCACATGCAGTTTCCGTTCCTATGAGCAAGAGTTGTTTTCTGGTAAGGAAAGTCACTATTGCGCTCCCATTGCCATACACAGTGCAAATAGCACTCGCGTCTGTTCCCAGCAAGTACAGTGTATTGGACTGAAGCAGAGCTACTGTTCTTGTCAGTTTCCTAAGCAGAATTGAACTAGATATGGCCTGTGTGTGTAGGAAGCACAGTTCTTTTGTTCTGAGCAAGCTCACTGTTTGGACCCCATAGGAAACACAGTAGACTAGAAGAGTGCTCTTTTCTCAAAAGCAGAGTGTGTTTCTTGTAAGGCGAGCTAGCGTTTGTTTCCCATTCCTAAATGGAGTTGAATCACATGCAGTTTCTGGTCCTACGAGCAAGAGTTGTTTTCTGGTAAGAAGAGTCACTATTGTGCTCCCATTGCCATACACTGTGCAAATAGCACTGGCGTCTGTACCCAGCATGTACAGTGTATTGGACTGAAGAGGATCTACTGTTCTTGTCAGTTTTCTTAGCAGAATTGAACTAGATATGGCCCGTGTGTGTAGGAAGCACAGTTCTTTTGTTCTGAGCAAGCTCACTGTTCTAGCCCTATAGGAAACACAGTAGAGTAGAAGAGTGCTCTTTTCTCAAAAGCAGAGTGTGTTTCTTGTAAGGCGAGCTAGCGTTTGTTTCCCAGTCCTAAATGGAGTTGAATCACATGCAGTTTCTGGTCCTACGAGCAAGAGTTTTTTCTGGTAATAAGAGTCACTATTGTGCTCCCATTGTCATACACAGGGCAAAGAGCACTGGCCTCTGTTCCCAGCATGTACAGTGTATTGGACTGAAGAGGATCTACTGTTCTTGTCAGTTTCCTAAGCAGAATTGAACTAGATATGGCCCGTGTGTGTAGGAAGCACAGTTCTTTTGTTCTGAGCAAGCTCACTGTTTGGACCCCATAGGAAACACAGTAGAGTAGAAGAGTGCTCTTTTCTCAAAAGCAGAGTGTGTTTTCTTGTAAGGCGAGCTAGCGTTTATTTCGCAGTCCTAAATGGAGTTGAATCACATGCAGTTTTTGGTCCTACGCGCAAGAGTTGTTTTCTGGTAAGGAAAGCCACTATTGCGCTCCCATTGCCAAACACTCGCATCTGTTCCCAGCTAGTACAGTGTATTGGACTGATGCGGAGCTACTGTTCTTGTCAGTTTCCTAAGCAGAATTGAACTGGATATGGCCATTTGTGTAGGAAGCACAGTTCTTTTGTTCTGAGCAAGCTCACTCTTCGGAACCCATAGGACACATAGTAGAGAAGAAGAGTGCTCTTTTGTCAAAAGCAGAGTGTGTTTCTTGTAAGGCAAGCTAGCTTTTGTTTCCCAGTCCTAAATGAATTTGAATCACATGCAGTTTCTGGTCCTACGAGTAGAGTTATTTTTTGGTAAGAATAGTCACTATTGTGCTCCCATTGCCATACACAGTACAAATAGCACTTGCGTCTGTTCCAATCAAGTACAGTGTATTGGACTGAAGAGGAGGTACTGTTCTTGTCAGTTTCCTAAGCAGAGTTGAACTAGATGTGGCCCGTGTGTATAGGAAGCACAGTTCTTTTGTTCTGAGTAAGCTCACTGTTGTGACCACATAGGAAACACAGTAGAGTAGAAGAGTGCTCTTTTCTCAAAATCCGAGTGTGTTTCTTGTAATGCAAGCTAGTGTTTGCTTCCCAATCCTAAATGGTTTTGAAACACATGCAGTTTCTGGTCCTACAAGCAAGAGATTTTTCTGGTAATAAAAGTCACTATAGAGCCGGGTGGTGGTTGTGCACGCCTTTAATCCCAGCACTTGGGAGGCAGGGCCAGGTGGATCTCTGTGAGTTCGAGGCCAACCTGGGCTACCAAGTGAGTCCCAGGAAAGGCGCAAAGCTACACAGAGAAACCCTGTCTTGAAAAACCAAAAAAAAAAAAAAAAGTCACTATTGGGCTCCCATTTTCATACACAGTGCAAATACCACTGGCGTCTGTTTCCAGCAAGTACAGTGTATTGGACTGAAGAGGATCTACTGTTCTTGTCAGTTTCCTAAGCAGAATTGAACTAGATATGGCCCGTGTGTGTAGGAAGCACAGTTCTTTTCTTCTGAGCAAGCTCACTGTTCGGACCCCATAGGAAACACAGTAGAGTAGAAGAGTGCTCTTTTCTCAAAAGCAGAGTGTGTTTCTTGTAAGGCGAGCTAGCGTTTGTTTCCCAGTCCTAAATGGAGTTGAATCACATGCAGTTTTTGGTCCTACGCGCAAGAGTTGTTTTCTGGTAAGGAAAGTCACTATTGCGCTCCCATTGCCAAACACAGTGCGAATAGCACTCGCATCTGTTCCCAGCAAGTACAGTGTATTGGACTGCAGAGGAGCTACTGTTCTTGTCAGTTTCCTAAGTAGAGATGAACCAGATATGACCCGTGTGTGTACTAAGCACAGTTCTTTTGTTCTGAGCAAGCTCACTGTTGGAACCCCATAGGAAACACAGTAGAGTAGAAGAGTGCACTTTTCTCAAAAGCAGAGTGTGTTTCTTGTAAGGCGAGCTAGCGTTTGTTTCCCAGGCCTAAATGGAGTTGAAATACACATGCAGTTTCTGGTCCTATGAGCTAGAGTTTTTTTCTGGTAAGAAGAGTCACTATTGCGCTCCATTTCCCGTACACAGTGCAAATAGCACTCGCGTCTGTTCCCAGCAAGTACAGTGTATTAGACTGAAAAGGAGCTACTGTTCTTGTCAGTTTCCTAAACAGAGTTGAACTAGATATGATCCGTGTGTGTAGGAAGCACAGTTCTTTTGTACTCAGCAAGCTCACTGTTCTGGCCCTATAGGAAACACAGTAGAATAGAAGAGTGCTCTTTCCTCAGAAGCAGACTGTGTTTTTTGTAAGGTGAGCTAGCATTTGTTTCGCAGTCCTAAATGGAGTTGAATCACATGCAGTTTCTGGTCCTACGAGCAAGAGTTTTTTCTGGTAATAAGAGTCACTATTGTGCTCCCATTGTCATACTCAGGGCAAATAGCACTAGCCTCTGTTCCCAGCATGTACAGTGTATTGGACTGAAGAGGACCTACTGTTCTTGTCAGGTTCCTAAGCAGAGTTGAACTAGATATGGCCCATGTGTGTAGGAAGCACAGTTCTTTTGTACTCAGCAAGCTCACTCTTCTGGCCCTATAGGAAACACAGTAGAGTACAAGAGTGCTCTTTCCTCAAAAGCAGACTGTGTTTCTTGTAAGGCAAGCTAGCGTTTGTTTCCCAGTCCTAAATGGAGTTGAATCACATGCAGTTTATGGTCATACGAGCAAGAGTTGTTTTCTGGTAAGAAGAGTCACTATTGCGCTCCCATTGTCACACACAGGGCAAATAGCACTGGCGTCTGTTCCCAGCATGTACAGTCTATTGGACTGAAGAGGTTCTACTGTTCTTCTCAGTTTCTTAAGCAGAATTGAACAAGATATGCCTGTGTGTGTAGGAAGCACAGTTCTTTTGTTCTGAGCAGGCTCACATTTCGAAACCCATAAGAAACACAGTAGAGTAGAAGAGTGCATTTTTCTCAAAAGCAGAGTGTGTTTCTTGTAAGGTGAGCTAGCGTTTGTTTCCCAGTCCTAAATGGAGATGAAATACACATGCAGTTTCTGGTCCTACGAGCAAGAGTTGTTTTCTGGTAAGAAGAGTCACTATTGCGCTCCCTTTGCATTACACAGTGCAAATAGCCCTCGCGTCTGTTCCCAGCAAGTACAGTGTATTGGACTGAAGAGGAGCTACTGTTCTTGTCAGTTTCCTAAGCAGAGTTGAACTAGATATGTCCCGTGTGTGTAGGAAGCACAGTTCTTTTGTTCTCAGCAAGCTCACTGTTTGGACCACATAGAAAACACAGTAGAGTAGAAGAGTGCTCTTTTCTCAAAAGCAGAGTGTTTTTCTTGTAAGGCGAACTAGCGTTTGTTTCCCAGTCGTAAATGGAGTTGAATCAAATGCAGTTTTTGGTTCTACGAGCAAGAGTTGTTTTCTGATAAGAAGAGTCACTATTGCGCTCCCATTGCCATACATAGTACAAATAAGACTCGCATCTGTTTCCAGCAAGTACAGTGTATTGTTCTGAAGAGGAGCTACTGTTCTTGTCAGTTTCCTAAGCAAAGTTGAACTAGATTAGGCCCATGTGTGTAGGAAGCACAGTTCTTTTGTTCTGAGCAAGCTCACTGTTCGAACCCCATAGGAAACACAGTAGAGAGAAGAGTGCTCTTTTCTCAAAAGCAGAGTGTGTTTCTTGTAATGCGAGCTACTGTTTGTTTCCCAGTCCTAAATGGAGTTGAATCACATGCAGTTTCCGTTTCTATGAGCAAGAGTTGTTTTCTGGTAAGGAAAGTCACTATTGCGCTCCCTTTGCCATACACAGTGCAAATAGCACTCGCGTCTGTTCCCAGCAAGTACAGTGTATTGGACTGAAGCGGAGCTACTGTTCTTGTCAGTTTCCTAAGCAGAATTGAACTAGATATGGCCCGTGTGTGTAGGAAGCACAGTTCTTTTGTTCTGAGCAAGCTCACTGCTCGGACCCCATAGGAAACACAGTAGAGTAGAAGAGTGCTCTTTTCTCAAAAGCAGAGTGTGTTTCTTGTAAGGCGAGCTAGCTTTGTTTCCCAGTCCTAAATGGAGTTGAATCACATGCAGTTTCTGGTCCTACGAGCAAGAGTTGTTTTCTGGTAAGAAGAGTCACTATTGTGCTCCCATTGCCATACACTGTGCAAATAGCACTGGCGTCTGTACCCAGCATGTACAGTGTATTGGACTGAAGAGGATCTACTGTTCTTGTCAGGTTCCTAAGCAGAGTTGAACTATATGGCCCATGTGTGTAGGAAGCACAGTTCTTTTGTACTCAGCAAGCTCACTGTTCTGGCCCTATAGGAAACACAATAGAGTAGAAGAGTGCTCTTTCCTCAAAAGCAGAGTGTGTTTTTTGTAAGGCGAGCTAGCGTTTGTTTCACAGTCCTAAATGGAGTTGAATCACATGCAGTTTCCGTTCCTAGTTGCAAGAGTTGTTTTCTGGTAAGGAAAGTCACTATTGTGCTCCCATCGCCATACACAGTGCAAATAGCACTCGCATCTGTTCCCAGCAAGTACAGTGTATTGGACTGAAGAGGAGCTACTGTTCTTGTCAGTTTCCTAAGGAAAATTGAAGTAGATATGGCCCGTGTGTGTAGGAAGCACAGTTCTTTTGTTCTGAGCAAGCTCACTGTTTGGACCCCTTAGGAAACACAGTAGAATAGAAGAGTGCTCTTTTCTCAAAAGCAGAGTGTGTTTCTTGTAAGGCGAGCTAGCGTTTTTTTCCCAATCCTAAATGGAGTTGAATCACATCCAGTTTCTGGTCCAACGAGCAAGAGTTGTTTTCTGGTAAAAAGAGTCACTATTGCGCTCCCTTTGCCATACACAGTGCAAATAGCACTGGCGTCTGTACCCAGGTTGTACAGCGTATTGGACTGAAGAGGATCTACTGTTCTTTTCAGTTTCCTAAGCAGAGTTTAACTAGATATGGCCCGTGTGTGTAGGAAGCACAGTTCTTTTGTTCTGAGCAAGCTAATATTTCAGACCCCATAGGAAACACAGTAGAATAGAAGAGGGCTCTTTTCTCAAAAGCAGAGTGTGTTTCTTGTAAGGCGAGCTGGCGTTTGTTTCCCAGTCCTAAATGGAGTTGAATCACATGCAGTTTCTGGTCCTACAAGCAAGAGTTGTTTTCTGGTAAGAAGAGTCACTATTGTGCTCCCATTGTCATACACAGTGCAAATAGCCCTCGCGTCTGTTCCCAGCAAGTACAGTGTACTGGACTGAAGAGGAGCTACTGTTCTTGTCAGTTTCCTAAGCAGAGTTGAACTAGATATGACTGTGTGTATAGGAAGCACAGTTCTTTTGTTCTGAGCAAGCTCACTGTTTGGACCCCATAGGAAACACAGCAGAGAAGAAGAGTGCTCTTTTCTCAAAAGCCGAGTGTGTTTAGTGTAAGGGTACCTAGCGTTTGCTTCCCAGTGCTAATTGAAGTTGAATCACATGCAGTTTCTGGTCCTAAGAGCAAGAGTTGTTTTCTGGTACGAAGAGTCACTATTGTGCTCCCATTGACATACACAGTGCAAATAGCACTCGCGTCTGCTCTCAGCAAGTACAATGTATTTGATTGAAGAGGATCTACTGTTCTTGTCAGTTTCCTAAGCAGACTTGAGCTAGATATGGCCCGTGTGTGTAGGAAGCACAGTTCATTTGTTCTGAGCAAGCTCACTGTTCGGACCCATAGGAAACACAGTAGAGTAGAAGAGTACTCTTTCTCAAAAGCAGAGTGTGTTTCTTGAAAGGCGAGCTAGCTTTTGTTTCCCCGTCGTAAATGAAGTTGAATCACATGCAGTTTTTGTTCCTACGAGTAGAGTTGTTTTTTGGTAAGAAGAGTCACTATTGCACTCCCATTGCCATACACAGTGCAAATAGCTCTTGCATCTGTTCCAATCAAGTACAGTGTATTGGACTGAAGAGGAGATACTGTTCTTGTCAGTTTCCTGAGCAGAGTTGAACAAGATATGGCCCATGTGTATAGGAAGCACAGTTCTTTTGTTCTGAGCAAACTAACTTTCTCGCCCTATAGGAAACACAATAGAGTAGAAGAGTGCTCTTTTCTCAAAAGCAGAGTGTGTTTCTTGTAAGGCGAGATAGCATTTGTTTCCCAGTCCTAAATGGAGTTGAATCACATGCAGTTTCTGGACGTACGAGCAAGAGTTGTTTTCTGGTAAGGAAAGTCACTATTGCGCTCCCATTGTCATACACAGGGCAAATAGCACTGGCGTCTGTTCCCAGCATGTACAGTGTATTGGACTGAAAAGGATCTACTGCTCTAGTCAGGTTCCTAAGCAGAGTTTAACTAGGTATGGCACCTGTGTGTGGGAAGCACAGTTCTTTTGTTCTCAGCAAGCTCACTGTTCGGACCCCTAAAAAAACACAGTAGAGTAGAAGAGTGCTCTTTTCTCAAAAGCAGAGTGTGTTTCTTGTAAGGCGAGCTGGCGTTTGTTTCCCAGTCCTAAATGGAGTTGAATCACATGCAGTTTCTGGTCCTACAAGCAAGAGTTGTTTTCTGGTAAGGAGAGTCACTATTGTGCTCCCATTGTCATACACAGTGCAAATAGCCCTCGCGTCTGTTCCCAGCAAGTACAGTGTATTGGACTGAAGAGGATCTACTGTTCTTGTCAGTTTCCTACGCAGAGTTGAACTAGATATAGCCCGTGTGTGTAGGAAGCACAGTCTTTTGTTCTGAGCAAGCTCACTGTTCTGGCCCTATAGGAAACACAGTAGAGTAGAAGAGTGCTCTTTGCTCAAAAGAAGAGTGTGTTTCTTGTAAGGCGAGCTAGCGTTTGTTTCCCACTCCTAAATGGAGTTGAATCACATGCAGTTTTTGATCCTTTGAGCAAGAGTTGTTTTCTGGTAAGAAGAGTCACTATTGTGCTCCCATTGCCGTACACCGTGCAAATAGCACTCGCATCTGTTCCCAGCAAGTACAGTGTATTGGACTGAAGAGGAGCTACTTTTCTCGTCAGTTTCCTAAGCAGAGTTGAACTAGATATGGCCCGTGTGTGTAGGAAGCACAGTTCTTTTGTTCTCAGCAAGCTCACTGTTCTGGCCCTATAGGAAACACAGTAGAGTAGAAGAGTGCTCTTTTCTCAAAAGCAGAGTGTGTTTCTTGTAAGGCGAGCTAGCTTTTGTTTCCCAGTCCTAAATGGAGTTGAATCACATGCAGTTTCCGTTTCTATGAGCAAGAGTTGTTTTCTGGTAAGGAAAGTCACTATTGCGCTCCCTTTGCCATACACAGTGCAAATAGCACTCGCGTCTGTTCCCAGCAAGTACAGTGTATTGGACTGAAGCGGAGCTACTGTTCTTGTCAGTTTCCTAAGCAGAATTGAACTAGATATGGCCCGTGTGTGTAGGAAGCACAGTTCTTTTGTTCTGAGCAAGCTCACTGTTCGGACCCCATAGGAAACACAGTAGAGTAGAAGAGTGCTCTTTTCTCAAAAGCAGAGTGTGTTTCTTGTAAGGCGAGCTAGCTTTGTTTCCCAGTCCTAAATGGAGTTGAATCACATGCAGTTTCTGGTCCTACGAGCAAGAGTTGTTTTCTGGTAAGAAGAGTCACTATTGTGCTCCCATTGCCATACACTGTGCAAATAGCACTGGCGTCTGTACCCAGCATGTACAGTGTATTGGACTGAAGAGGATCTACTGTTCTTGTCAGGTTCCTAAGCAGAGTTGAACTATATGGCCCATGTGTGTAGGAAGCACAGTTCTTTTGTACTCAGCAAGCTCACTGTTCTGGCCCTATAGGAAACACAATAGAGTAGAAGAGTGCTCTTTCCTCAAAAGCAGAGTGTGTTTTTTGTAAGGCGAGCTAGCGTTTGTTTCACAGTCCTAAATGGAGTTGAATCACATGCAGTTTCCGTTCCTAGTTGCAAGAGTTGTTTTCTGGTAAGGAAAGTCACTATTGTGCTCCCATCGCCATACACAGTGCAAATAGCACTCGCATCTGTTCCCAGCAAGTACAGTGTATTGGACTGAAGAGGAGCTACTGTTCTTGTCAGTTTCCTAAGGAAAATTGAAGTAGATATGGCCCGTGTGTGTAGGAAGCACAGTTCTTTTGTTCTGAGCAAGCTCACTGTTTGGACCCCTTAGGAAACACAGTAGAGTAGAAGAGTGCTCTTTTCTCAAAAGCAGAGTGTGTTTCTTGTAAGGCGAGCTAGCGTTTTTTTCCCAATCCTAAATGGAGTTGAATCACATCCAGTTTCTGGTCCAACGAGCAAGAGTTGTTTTCTGGTAAAAAGAGTCACTATTGCGCTCCCTTTGCCATACACAGTGCAAATAGCACTGGCGTCTGTACCCAGGTTGTACAGCGTATTGGACTGAAGAGGATCTACTGT
This sequence comes from Peromyscus eremicus, assembly GCF_949786415.1. Classification (NCBI taxonomy): domain Eukaryota; kingdom Metazoa; phylum Chordata; class Mammalia; order Rodentia; family Cricetidae; genus Peromyscus; species Peromyscus eremicus. Next base: position 28,423 of record NW_026735715.1, read on the forward strand.
TCTTTTCAGTTTCCTAAGCAGAGTTTAACTAGATATGGCCCGTGTGTGTAGGAAGCACAGTTCTTTTGTTCTGAGCAAGCTAATATTTCAGACCCCATAGGAAACACAGTAGAATAGAAGAGTGCTCTTTTCTCAAAAGCAGAGTGTGTTTCTTGTAAGGCGAGCTGGCGTTTGTTTCCCAGTCCTAAATGGAGTTGAATCACATGCAGTTTCTGGTCCTACAAGCAAGAGTTGTTTTCTGGTAAGAAGAGTCACTATTGTGCTCCCATTGTCATACACAGTGCAAATAGCCCTCGCGTCTGTTCCCAGCAAGTACAGTGTACTGGACTGAAGAGGAGCTACTGTTCTTGTCTGTTTCCTAAGCAGAGTTGAACTAGATATGACTGTGTGTATAGGAAGCACAGTTCTTTTGTTCTGAGCAAGCTCACTGTTTGGACCCCATAGGAAACACAGTAGAGAAGAAGAGTGCTCTTTTCTCAAAAGCCGAGTGTGTTTAGTGTAAGGGTACCTAGCGTTTGCTTCCCAGTGCTAATTGAAGTTGAATCACATGCAGTTTCTGGTCCTAAGAGCAAGAGTTGTTTTCTGGTACGAAGAGTCACTATTGTGCTCCCATTGACATACACAGTGCAAATAGCACTCGCGTCTGCTCTCAGCAAGTACAATGTATTTGATTGAAGAGGATCTACTGTTCTTGTCAGTTTCCTAAGCAGACTTGAGCTAGATATGGCCCGTGTGTGTAGGAAGCACAGTTCATTTGTTCTGAGCAAGCTCACTGTTCGGACCCATAGGAAACACAGTAGAGTAGAAGAGTAATCTTTCTCAAAAGCAGAGTGTGTTTCTTGAAAGGCGAGCTAGCTTTTGTTTCCCACTCGTAAATGAAGTTGAATCACATGCAGTTTTTGTTCCTACGAGTAGAGTTGTTTTTTGGTAAGAAGAGTCACTATTGCACTCCCATTGCCATACACAGTGCAAATAGCTCTTGCATCTGTTCCAATCAAGTACAGTGTATTGGACTGAAGAGGAGATACTGTTCTTGTCAGTTTCCTGAGCAGAGTTGAACAAGATATGGCCCATGTGTATAGGAAGCACAGTTCTTTTGTTCTGAGCAAACTAACTTTCTCGCCCTATAGGAAACACAATAGAGTAGAAGAGTGCTCTTTTCTCAAAAGCAGAGTGTGTTTCTTGTAAGGCGAGATAGCATTTGTTTCCCAGTCCTAAATGGAGTTGAATCACATGCAGTTTCTGGACGTACGAGCAAGAGTTGTTTTCTGGTAAGGAAAGTCACTATTGCGCTCCCATTGTCATACACAGGGCAAATAGCACTGGCGTCTGTTCCCAGCATGTACAGTGTATTGGTCTGAAAAGGAGCTACTGCTCTAGTCAGGTTCCTAAGCAGAGTTGAACTAGGTATGGCACCTGTGTGTGGGAAGCACAGTTCTTTTGTTCTCAGCAAGCTCACTGTTCGGACCCCTAAAAAAACACAGTAGAGTAGAAGAGTGCTCTTTTCTCAAAAGCAGAGTGTGTTTCTTGTAAGGCGAGCTGGCGTTTGTTTCCCAGTCCTAAATGGAGTTGAATCACATGCAGTTTCTGGTCCTACAAGCAAGAGTTGTTTTCTGGTAAGGAGAGTCACTATTGTGCTCCCATTGTCATACACAGTGCAAATAGCCCTCGCGTCTGTTCCCAGCAAGTACAGTGTATTGGACTGAAGAGGAGCTACTGTTCTTGTCAGTTTCCTAAGCAGAGTTGAACTAGATATGACTGTGTGTATAGGAAGCACAGTTCTTTTGTTCTGAGCAAGCTCACTGTTTGGACCCCATAGGAAACACAGTAGAGTAGAAGAGTGCTCTTTTCTCAAAAGCCGAGTGTGTTTAGTGTAAGGGTACCTAGCGTTTGCTTCCCAGTGCTAATTAGAGTTGAATCACATGCAGTTTCTGGGCCTAAGAGCAAGAGTTGTTTTCTGGTAAGAAGAGTCACTATTGTGCTCCCATTGCCATACACAGTGCAAATAGCACTCGCGTCTGCTCTCAGCAAGTACAATGTATTTGATTGAAGAGGATCTACTGTTCTTGTCAGTTTCCTAAGCAGACTTGAGCTAGATATGGCCCGTGTGTGTAGGAAGCACAGTTCATTTGTTCTGAGCAAGCTCACTGTTTGGACCCATAGGAAACACAGTAGAGTAGAAGAGTACTCTTTCTCAAAAGCAGAGTGTGTTTCTTGAAAGGCGAGCTAGCTTTTGTTTCCCAGTCGTAAATGAAGTTGAATCACATGCAGTTTCTGTTCCTACGAGTAGAGTTGTTTTTTGGTAAGAAGAGTCACTATTGCACTCCCATTGCCATACACAGTGCAAATAGCACTTGCATCTGTTCCAATCAAGTACAGTGTATTGGACTGAAGAGGAGATACTGTTCTTGTCAGTTTCCTGAGCAGAGTTGAACAAGATATGGCCCATGTGTATAGGAAGCACAGTTCTTTTGTTCTGAGCAAACTAACTTTCTCGCCCTATAGGAAACACAATAGAGTAGAAGAGTGCTCTTTTCTCAAAAGCAGAGTGTGTTTCTTGTAAGGCGAGATAGCATTTGTTTCCCAGTCCTAAATGGAGTTGAATCACATGCAGTTTCTGGACGTACGAGCAAGAGTTGTTTTCTGGTAAGGAAAGTCACTATTGCGCTCCCATTGTCATACTCAGGGCAAATAGCACTGGTGTCTGTTCCCAGGATGTACAGTGTATTGGACTGAAGAGGATCTACTGTTATTGTCAGTTTCCTAAGCAGAATTGAACTAGATATGGCCAGTGTGTGTAGGAAGCACAGTTGTTTTGTTCTGAGCAAGCTCACTGTTCTGGCCCTATAGGAAACACAGTAGAGTAGAAGAGTGATCTTTTCTCAAAAGCAGAGTGTGTTTCTTGTAAGGCAAGATAGCGTTTGCTTCCCAGACCTAAATGGAGTTGAATCACATGCAGTTTCTGGTCCTACAAGCAAGAGTTGTTTTCTGGTAAGAAGAGTCACTATTGTGCTCGCATTGTCATACACAGGGCAAATAGCACTGGAGTCTGTTCCCAGCCTGTACAGTGTATTGGACTGAAGAAGATCTACTGTTCTTGTCAGTTTCCTCCGCAGAGTTGAACTCAATATGGCCCGTGTGTGTAGGAAGCACAGTTCTTTTGTTCTTAGCAAGCTCACTGTGCGGAACCCATAGGAAACTCAGTGCTCTTTTCTCAAAAGCAGAGTGTGTTAGTTGTAAGGCGAGATAGCATTTGCTTCCCAGACCTAAATGGAGTTGAATCACATGTAGTTTCTGGTCCTACAAGCAAGAGTTGTTTTCTGGTAAGAAGAGTCACTATTGCGCTCGCATTGCAATACACAGGGCAAATAGCACTGGCATCTGTTCCCAGCATGTACAGTGTATTGGACTGAAGAGGATCTACTGTTCTTGTCAGTTTCCTATGCAGAGTTGAACTAGATATAGCCCGTGTGTGTAGGAAGCACAGTCTTTTGTTCTGAGCAAGCTCACTGTTCTGGCCCTATAGGAAACACAGTAGAGTAGAAGAGTGCTCTTTGCTCAAAAGCAGAGTGTGTTTCTTGTAAGGCGAGCTAGCGTTTGTTTCCCACTCCTAAATGGAGTTGAATCACATGCAGTTTTTGATCCTTTGAGCAAGAGTTGTTTTCTGGTAAGAAGAGTCACTATTGTGCTCCCATTGCTGTACACCGTGCAAATAGCACTCGCATCTGTTCCCAGCAAGTACAGTGTATTGGACTGAAGAGGAGCTACTTTTCTCGTCAGTTTCCTAAGCAGAGTTGAACTAGATATGGCCCGTGTGTGTAGGAAGCACAGTTCTTTTGTTCTCAGCAAGCTCACTGTTCTGGCCCTATAGGAAACACAGTAGAGTAGAAGAGTGCTCTTTTCTCAAAAGCAGAGTGTGTTTCTTGTAAGGCAAGCTAGCGTTTGTTTCCCAGTCCTAAATGGAGTTGAATCACATGCAGTTTTTGGTCCTACGCGCAAGAGTTGTTTTCTGGTAAGGAAAGTCACTATTGCGCTCCCATTGCCAAACACAGTGCAAATAGCACTCGCATCTGTTCCCAGCAATTACAGTGTATTGGACTGAAGAGGAGCTACTGTTCTTGTCAGTTTCCTAAGCAGAGTTGAACTAGATATGGCCCGTGTGCATAGGAAGCACAGTTCTTTTGTTCTGAGCAAGCTCACTGTTCGGAACCCATTGGACACATAGTAGAGAAGAAGAGTGCTCTTTTCTCAAAAGCAGAGTGTGTTTCTTGTAAGGCGAGCTAGCTTTTGTTTCCCAGTCCTAAATGAGTTTGAATCACATGCAGATTGCAGTCCTACGAGTAGAGTTATTTTTTGGTAAGTAGAGTCACTATTGCGCTCCCATTGCCATACACAGTACAAATAACACTTGCGTCTGTTCCAATCAATTACAGTGTATTGGAATGAAGAGGAGCTACTATTCTTGTCAGTTTCCTAAGCAGAGTTGAACTAGATATGGCCCGTGTGTACAGGAAGCACAGTTCTTTTGTTCTGAGCAAGCTCACTGTTCGGACCCCATAGGAAACACAGTAGAGTAGAAGAGTGCTCTTTTCTCAAAAGCAGAGTGTGTTTCTTGTTAGGCGAGCTAGCGTTTATTTCCCAGTCCTAAATGGAGTTGAATCACATGCAGTTTTTGGTCCTACATGCAAGAGTTGTTTTCTGGTAAGGAAAGTCACTATTGCGCTCCCAATGCCATCACAGTGCAAATAGCACTTGCATCTGTTCCCAGCAAGTACAGTGTATTGGACTGAAGAGGAGATACTGTTCTTGTCAGTTTCCTAAGCAGAGTTGAACTAGATATGGCCCGTGTGCATAGGAAGCACAGTTCTTTTGTTCTGAGCAGGCACACTGTTCGGAACCCATAGGACACATAGTAGAGAAAGAGAGTGCTCTTTTCTCAAAAGCAGAGTGTGTTTCTTGTAAGGCGAGCTAGCTTTTGTTTCCCAGTCCTAAATGAATTTGAATCACATGCAGTTTCTGGTCCTAGGAGTAGAGTTATTTTTTGGTAAGAAGAGTCACTATTGCGCTCCCATTGCCATACACAGTACAAATAGCACTTGCGTCTGTTCCAATCAAGTACAGTGTATTGGACTGAAGTGGAGCTACTGTTCTTGTCAGTTTCCTAAGCAGAGTTGAACTAGATGTGTCCCGTGTGTATAGGAAGCACAGTTCTTTTGTTCTGAGTAAGCTCACTGTTGTGACCACATAGGAAACACAGTAGAGTAGAAGAGTGCTCTTTTCTCAAAATCCGAGTGTGTTTCTTGTAATGCGCGCTAGTGTTTGCTTCCCAATCCTAAATGGATTTGAATCACATGCAGTTTCTGGTCCTACAAGCAAGAGTTTTTTCTGGTAATAAAAGTCACTATTGAGCCGGGCGGTGGTGGCGCACGCCTTTAATCCCAGCACTTGGGAGGCAGGGCCAATTGGATCTCTGTGAGTTCGAAGCCAACCTGGGCTACCAAGTGAGTCCCAGGAAAGGCGCAAAGCTACACAGAGAAACCCTGTCTTGAAAAACCAAAAAAAAAAAAAAAGTCACTATTGGGCTCCCATTTTCATACACAGTGCAAATACCACTGGCGTCTGATTCCAGCAAGTACAGTGTATTGGACTGAAGAGGATCTACTGTTCTTGTCAGTTTCCTAAGCAGAATTGAACTAGATATGGCCCGTGTGTGTAGGAAGCACACTTCTTTTGTTCTGAGCAAGCTCACTGTTTGGACCACATAGGAAACACAGTAGAGTAGAAGTGTGCCCTATTCTCAAAAGCAGAGCTTGTTTCTTGTAAGGCGAGCTAGCGTTTGTTTCCCAGTCCTAAGTGGATTGAATCAAATGCAGTTTCTGGTCCTAAGAGCAAGAGGTGTTTTCTGGTAAGAAGAGTCACTATTGTGCTCCAATTGCTGTACACAGTGCAAATAGCACTCGCGTCTGTTTCCAGTAAGTACAGTGTATTGGAGTGAAGACGAGCTACTGTTCTCATCAGTTTCCTAAGCAGAGTTGAACTAGATATGGCCTGTGTGTGTAGGAAGCACAGTTCTTTTGTTCTGAGCAAGCTCACTGTTCAGACCCCATAGGAAACACAGTAGAGTAGAAGAGTGCTCTTTTCTCAAAAGCCGAGTGTGTTTAGTGTAAGGCGACCTAGCGTTTGCTTCCCAGTCCAAAATGGAGTTGAATCACATGCAGTTTCTGGTCCTAAGAGCAAGAGTTGTTTTCTGGTAAGAAGTGTCACTATTGCGCTCCCACTGCCATACACAGTGCAAATAGCACTCGCGTCTGTTCCAATCAAGTACAGTGTATTGGACTGAAGAGGAGATACTGTTCTTGTCAGTTTCCTAAGCAGAGTTGAACTAGATATGGCCCGTGTGTGTAGGAAGCACAGTTCTTTTGTTCTGAGCAAGCTCACTGTTGGAACCCCATAGGAAACACAGTAGAGTAGCTGTGTGCCCTATTCTCAAAAGCAGAGCGTGTTTCTTGTAAGGCGAGCAAGCGTTTGTTTCCCAGTCCTAAATGGATTGAATCAAATGCAGTTTCTGGTCCTAAGAGCAAGAGTTGTTTCCTGGTAAGAAGAGTCACTATTGTGCTCCCATTGCCGTTCACAGTGCAAATAGCACTTGCATCTGTTCCCAGTAAGTACAGTGTATTGGAATGAACAGGAGCTACTGTTCTCATCAGTTTCCTAAGCAGAGTTGAACTAGATATGGACCTTGTGTGTAGGAAGCACAGTTCTTTTGTTCTGAGCAAGCTCACTGTTCTGGCCCTATAGGAAACACAGTAGAGTAGAAGAGTGCTCTTTTCTCAAAAGCAGAGCGTGTTTCTTGTAAGGCAAGCTAGCGTTTGTTTCCGAGTCCTAAATGGAGTTGAATCAAAAGCAGTTTTTGGTCCTACAAGCAAGAGTTGTTTTCTGGTAAGAAGAGTCACTATTGTGCTCCCATTGCCATACACAGTACAAATAGCACTCGCGTCTGTTCCCAGCAAGTACAGTGTATTGGACTGCAGAGGAGCTACTGTTCTTGTCAGTTTCCTAAGTAGAGATGAACCAGATATGACCCGTGTGTGTACTAAGCACAGTTCTTTTGTTCTGAGGAAGCTCACTGTTTGAACCCCATAGGAAACACAGTAGAGTAGAAGAGTGCACTTTTCTCAAAAGCAGATTGTGTTTCTTGTAAGGCGAGCTAGCGTTTGTTTTCCAGGCCTAAATGGAGTTGAAATACACATGCAGTTTCTGGTTCTATGAGCTAGAGTTGTTTTCTGGTAAGAAGAGTCACTATTGCGCTCCTTTTCCCGTACACAGTGCAAATAGCACTCGCGTCTCTTCCCAGCAACTACAGTGTATTAGACTGAAAAGGAGCTACTGTTCTTGTCAGTTTCCTAAGCAGAGTTGAACTAGATATGACCCGTGTGTGTAGGAAGCACAGTTCTTTTGTTCTGAGCAAGCTCACTGTTGGAACCCCATAGGAAACACAGTAGGGTTGAAGAGTGCACTTTTCTCAAAAGCAGAGTGTGTTTCTTGTAAGGCGAGCTAGCGTTTGTTTCCCAGGCCTAAATGGAGTTGAAATACACATGCAGTTTCTGGTCCTATGAGCTAGAGTTGTTTTCTGGTAAGAAGAGTCACTATTGCGCTCCCTTTGCCATACACAGTGCCAATAGCACTCGCGTCTGTTCCCAGCAAGTACAGTGTATTGGACTGAAGAGGAGCTACTGTTCTTGTCAGTTACCTAAGCAGAGTTGAACTAGATATGGCCCGTGTGTGTAGGACGCACAGTTCTTTTGTTCTGGGCAATCTCACTGTTCTTGCCCTACAGGAAACACAGTACAGTAGAAGAGTGCTCTATTCTCAAAAGCAGAGTGTGTTTCTTGAATGGCGAGTTAGCATTTGTTTCCCAGTCCTAAATTGAGTTGAATCACATGCAGTTTCTGGTCCTATGAGCAAGAGTTGTTTTTTGGTAAGGAAAGTCACTATTGCGCTCCCATTGCCATACACAGTGCAAATAGCACTCCCGTCTGTTCACAGCAAGTACAGTGTATTGGACTGAAGAGGAGCTACTGTTCTTGTCAGTTTACTAAGCAGAGTTGAACTAGATATGACTCTTGTGTTGGAAGCACAGTTCTTTTGTTCTGAGCAAGCTCACTGTTTGGAACTCATAGGAAACACAGTAGAGTAGATGAGTGCCCAATTCTCAAAAGCAGAGTGTGTTTCTTGTAAGGCGAGCTGGCGTTTGTTTCCCAATCAAATGGAGTTGAATCACATGCAGTTTCTAGTCCTACGAGCAAGAGTTGTTTTCTGGTAAGAAGAGTCACTATTGCGCTCCCATTGCCATACACAGTACAAATAGCTCTCGCATCTGTTTCCAGCAAGTACAGTGTATTTGACTGAAGAGGAGCTACTGTTCTTGTCAGTTTCCTAAGGAGAGTTGAACTAGATATGACCCGTGTGTGTAGGAAGCACAGTTCATTTGTTCTGAACAAGCTCACTGTTCGGACCCCATAGGAAACACAGTAGAGTAGAAGAGTACTCTTTTCTCAAAAGCAGAGTGTGTTTCTTGTAAGGCGATCTAGCATTTGTTTCCCAGTCCTAAATGAAGTTGAATCACATGCAGTTTCTGGTCCTACGTGTAGAGTTGTTTTTTGGTAAGAAGAGTCACTATTGAGCTCCCATTGCCATACACAGTGCAAATAGCACTTGCGTCTGTTCCAATCAAGTACAGTGTATTGGACTGAAGAGGAGCTACTGTTCTTGTCACTTTCCTAAGCAGAGTTGAACTGATATGGCCCGTGTGTATAGAAAGCACAGTTCTTTTGTTTTGAGCAAGCTCACTTTCTGGCCCTATAGAAAACACAATAGAGTAGAAGAGTGCTCTTTTCTCAAAAGCAGAGTGTGTTTCTTGTAAGGCGAGCTAGCGTTTGTTTCCCAGTCCTAAATGGAGTTGAATCACATGCAGCTTCTGGTCTTACAAGCAAGAGTTGTTTTCTGGTACGGAAAGTCATTATTGCACTCCCATTGCCATACATAGTGCAAATAGCACTCGATTCTGTTCCCAGCAAGTACAGTGTATTGGACTGAAGAGGACCTACTATTCTTGTCAGTTTCCTAATCAGAGTTGAACTAGATATGGCCCGTGTGTTTAGGAAGCTCAGTTGTTTTGTTCTGAGAAAGCTCACTGTTTGGACACCATAGGAAACACAGTAGAGTAGAAGAGTGCTCTTTTCTTAAAAGCAGAGTGTGTTTTTTGTAAAGTGAGCTAGAGTTTGTTTCCCACCCCTAAATGGAGTTTAATCACATGCAGTTTTTGGTCCTACGAGCAAGAGTTGTTTTCTGGTAAGGAAAGTCACTATTGCGCTCCCCTTGCCATACACAGCACAAATAGCACTCACGTCTGTTCCCAGCAAGTACAGTGTATTTGGCTGAAGAGGAGCTACTGTTCTTGTCAGTATCCTAAGCAGAGTTGAACTTGATATGGCCCGTGTGTGTAGGAAGCACAGTTCTTTTGTTCTGAGCAAGCTCACTGTTCTGGCCCTATAGAAAACACAATAGAGTAGAAGAGTGCTCTTTTATCAAAAGCAGTGTGTGTTTCTTGTAAGGCGAGCTAGCGTTTGTTTCCCAGTCCTAATGGAGTTGAATCACATGCAGTTTCTGGTCCTACGACCAAGAGTTGTTTTCTGGTAAGAAGAGTCACTATTGCGCTCCCATTTCATACACAGGGCAAATACAACTGTTGTCTGTTCCCAGCATGTGCAGTGTATTTGCCTGAAGAGGGTATACTGTTCTTGTCAGTTTGCTAAGCTGAATTGAACTAGATATGGTCGTGTGTGTAGGAAGCACACTTCTTTTGTTCTGAGCAAGCTTACTGTCCTGGCCCTATAGGAAACACAGTAGAGTAGAAGAGTGCTCTTTTCTCAAAAGCAGAGTGTGTTTCTTTAAGGCGAGCTAGCTTTTGTTTCCCAGTCCTAAATGGAGTTGAATCACATGCAGTTTTTGTTCCTACCAGCAAGAGTTGTTTCCTAGTAAGGAAAGTCAATATTGTGCTCCCTTTGCCATACACAGTGCAAATAGCACTCGCGTCTGTTTCCAGCAGGTTCAGTGTATTTGGCTGAAGAGGAGCTACTGTTCTTGACAGTTTCCTAAGAAGAGATGAACTAGATATGACCCGTGTGTGTAGGAAGCACAGTTCTTTTGTTCTGAGCAAGCTCACTGTTCTGGCCCTATAGGAAACACAGTAGAGTAGAAGAGTGCTCTTTTATCAAAAGCAGTGTGTGTTTCTTGTAAGGCGAGCTAGCGTTTGTTTCCCAGTCCTAAATGGAGTTGAATCACATGCAGTTTCTGGTCCTACGAGCAAGAGTTGTTTTCTGGTAAGAAGAGTCACTATTGCGCTCCCATTTCCATACACAGTGCAAATACACTGGTGTCTGTTCCCAGCAAGTACAGTGTATTGGACTGAAGAGGAGCTACTGTTCTTGTCAGTTTCCTAAGCAGAGTTGAATTAGATATGGCCCGTGTGTGTAGGAAGCACAGTTATTTTGTTCTGAGCAAGCTCACTGTTCGGACCCATAGGAAACACAGTAGAGTAGAAGAGTGCTCTTTTCTCAAAAGCAGAGTGTGTTTCTTGTAAGGCGAGCTAGCGTTTGTTTCCCAGTCCTAAATGGAGTTGAATCACATGCAGTTTCTGGTCCTATGAGCAAGAGTTGTTTTCTGGTAAGAAGAGTCACTATTGCGCTCCCATTGTCATACACAGGGCAAATAGCACTGGCGTCTGTTCACAGCATGTACAGTGTATTGGACTGAAGAGAATCTACTCTTCTTGTCAGCTTCCTAAGCAGAATTGAACTAGATATGGCCCGTGTGTGTAGGAAGCACAGTTGTTTTGTTCTGAGCAAGCTCACTGTTCTGGGCCTATAGGAAACACAATTGAGTAGAAGAGTGCACTTTTCTCAAAAGCAGAGTGTGTTTCTTGTAAGGCGAGCTAGCGTTTGTTTCCCAGTCCTAATGGAGTTGAATCACATGCAGTTTCTGGTCCTACGAGCAAGAGTTGTTTTCTGGTAAGAAGAGTCACTCTTGCTCTCCCATTGTCATACACAGGGCAAATACAACTGGTGTCTGTTCCCAGCATGTGCAGTGTATTTGCCTGAAGAGGGTATACTGTTCTTGTCAGTTTGCTAAGCTGAATTGAACTAGATATGGCCGTGTGTGTAGGAAGCACACTTCTTTTGTTCTGAGCAAGCTTACTGTCCTGGCCCTATAGAAAAAACAGTAGAGTAGAAGAGTGCTCATTTCTCAAAAACAGAGTGTGTTCCTTGTAAGGCGAGCTAGCTTTTGTTTCCCAGTCCTAAAGGGAGTTGAATCACATGCAGTTTTTGTTGCTACCAGCAAGAGTTGTTTGCTAGTAAGGAAAGTCACTATTGTGCTCCCTTTGCCATACACAGTGCAAATTGCACTCGCGTCTGTTTCCAGCAGGTACAGTGTATTTGGCTGAAGAGGAGCTACTGTTCTTGTCAGTTTCCTAAGCAGAGATGAACTAGATATGACCCGTGTGTGTAGGAAGCACAGTTCTTTTGTTCTGAGCAAGCTCACTGTTCTGGCCTTTAGTAAACACAGTAGAGTAGAAGAGTGCTCTTTTATCAAAAGCAGTGTGTGTTTCTTGTAAGGCGAGCTAGCGTTTGTTTCCCAGTCCTAAATGGAGTTGAATCACATGCAGTTTCTGGTCCTATGAGCAAGAGTTGTTTTCTGGTAAGAAGAGTCACTATTGCGCTCCCATTTCCATACACAGTGCAAATACACTCGTGTCTGTTCCCAGCAAGTACAGTGTATTGGACTGAAGAGGAGCTACTGTTCTTGTCAGTTTCCTAAGCAGAGTTGAACGAGATATGGCCCGTGTGTGTAGGAAGTACAGTTCTTTTGTTCTGAGCAAGCTCACTGTTCTTGCCCTATAGGAAACACAGTAGAGTAGAAGAGTGCTCTTTTCTCAAAAGCAGAGTGTGTTTCTTGAGAGGCGAGTTAGCATTGTTTCCCAGTCCTAAATGGAATTGAATCACATGCAGTTTCTGGTCCTAGGAGCAAGAGTTGTTTTCTGGTAAGAAGAGTCACTATTGCGCTCCCATTGCCATACACAGTGCAAATAGCACTGGCGTTTGTTCCCAGCAAGTACAGTATATTGGACTGAACAGGATCTACTACTCTTGTCAGTTTCCTAAGCAGAGTTGAACTGGATATGGTCCCTGTGTGTAGGAAGCACAGTTCTTTTGTTCTGAGCAAGCTGAGGGTTCTGGCCCTAAAGGAAACACAGTAGATTAAAAGAGTGCTTTTTTCTCAAAAGCAGAGTGTGTTTCTTGTAAGGTGAGCTAGCGTTTGTTTCCCAGTCCTAATGGAGTTGAGTTATATGCAGTTTCTGGTCCTATGAGCAAGAGTTGTTTTCTGGTAAGAAGAGTCAATATTGTGCTCCCATTGTCATACACAGGGCAAATAGCACTGGCGTCGGTTCCCAGCATGTACTGCGTATTGGACTGAAGAGAATCTACTGTTCTTGTCAGGTTCCTAAGCAGAATTGAACTAGATATGGCCGTGTGTGTAGGAAGCACAGTTCTTTTGTTCTGAGCAAGCTCACTGTTCGGACCCCATAGGAAACAAAATAGAGTAGAAGAGTGCTATTTCCTCAAAAGCACATGTGTGTTTCTTGTTAGGCGAGCTAGCATTTGTTTCCCAGTCCTAAATGGAGTTGAATCACACGCAGTTTCAGGTCCTACGAAGCAAGAGTTGTTTTCTGGTAAGGAAAGTCACTATTGCGCTCACATTACCATACAGAGTGCTAATAGTACTTGCGTCTGTTCCCAGCAAGTACAGTGTATTAGACTGAAGAGGAGCTACTGTTCTTGTCAGTTTCCTAAGCAGAGTTGAACCAGATATGGCCCGTGTGTGTAGGAAGCACAGGTCTTTTGGTCTGAGTAAGCTCACTGTTCGGACCCCGTAGGAAACACAATTGAGTAGAAGAGTGCACTTTTCTCAAAAGCAGAGTGTGTTTCTTATAAGGCGAGCTAGCGTTTGTTTCCCAGTCCTAAATGGAGTTGAATCACATGCAGTTTTTGGTCCTACCAGCAAGAGTTGTTTTCTGGTAAGGAATGTCACTATTGTGCTTCCTTTGCCAAACACAGTGAAATAGCACTCGGGTCTGTTTCCAGAAAGTACAGTGTATTGGACTGAAGAGGAGCTACTGTTCTTGTCAGTTTCCTAAGCAGAGTTGAATTAGATATGGCCCGTGTGTGTAGGAAGCACAGTTCTTTTGTTCTGAGCAAGCTCACTGTTCGGACCCATAGGAAACACAGTACAGTAGAAGAGTGCTCTTTTCTCAAAAGCAGAGTGTGTTTCTTGTAAGGCGAGCTAGCGTTTGTTTCCCAGTCCTAATGGAGTTGAATCACATGCAGTTTCTGGTCCTACGAGCAAGAGTTGTTTTCTGGTTAGAAGAGTCACTATTGCTCTCCCATTGTCATACACAGGGCAAATACAACTGGTGTCTGTTCCCAGCATGTGCAGTGTATTTGCCTGAAGAGGGTATACTGTTCTTGTCAGTTTGCTAAGCTGAATTGAACTAGATATGGCCGTGAGTGTAGGAATCACACTTCTTTTGTTCTGAGCAAGCATACTGTCCTGGCCCTATAGGAAACACAGTAGAGTAGAAGAGTGCTCTTTTCTCAAAAACAGAGTGTGTTTCTTGTAAGGCGAGCTAGCTTTTGTTTCCCAGTCCTAAATGGAGTTGAATCACATGCAGTTTTTGTTCCTACCAGCAAGAGTTGTTTGCTAGTAAGGAAAGTCACTATTGTGCTCCCTTTGCCATACACAGTGCAAATAGCACTCGCGTCTGTTTCCAGCAGGTACAGTGTATTTGGCTGAAGAGGAGCTACTGTTCTTGTCAGTTTCCTAAGCAGAGATGAACTTGATATGACCCGTGTGTGTAGGAAGCACAGTTCTTTTGTTCTGAGCAAGCTCACTGTTCTGGCCTTTAGGAAACACAGTGGAGTAGAAGAGTGCTCTTTTATCAAAAGCAGTGTGTGTTTCTTGTAAGGCGAGCTAGCGTTTGTTTCGCAGTCCTAAATGGAGTTGAATCACATGCAGTTTCTGGTCCTATGAGCAAGAGTTGTTTTCTGGTAAGAAGAGTCACTATTGCGCTCCCATTTCCATACACAGTGCTAATACACTCGCGTCTGTTCCCAGCAAGTACAGTGTATTGGACTGAAGAGGAGCTACTGTTCTTTTCAGTTTCCTAAGCAGAGTTGAACGAGATATGGCCCGTGTGTGTAGGAAGTACAGTTCTTTTGTTCTGAGCAAGCTCACTGTTCTTGCCCTATAGGAAACACAGTAGAGTAGAAGAGTGCTCTTTTCTCAAAAGCAGAGTGTGTTTCTTGAGAGGCGAGTTAGCATTGTTTCCCAGTCCTAAATGGAATTGAATCACATGCAGTTTCTGGTCCTAGGAGCAAGAGTTGTTTTCTGGTAAGAAGAGTCACTATTGCGCTCCCATTGCCATACACAGTGCAAATAGCACTGGCGTTTGTTCCCAGCAAGTACAGTATATTGGACTGAACAGGATCTACTACTCTTGTCAGTTTCCTAAGCAGAGTTGAACTGGATATGGTCCCTGTGTGTAGGAAGCACAGTTCTTTTGTTCTGAGCAAGCTGAGGGTTCTGGCCCTAAAGGAAACACAGTAGATTAAAAGAGTGCTTTTTTCTCAAAAGCAGAGTGTGTTTCTTGTAAGGTGAGCTAGCGTTTGTTTCCCAGTCCTAATGGAGTTGAGTTATATGCAGTTTCTGGTCCTATGAGCAAGAGTTGTTTTCTGGTAAGAAGAGTCAGTATTGTGCTCCCATTGTCATACACAGGGCAAATAGCACTGGCGTCGGTTCCCAGCATGTACTGCGTATTGGACTGAAGAGAATCTACTGTTCTTGTCAGGTTCCTAAGCAGAATTGAACTAGATATGGCCGTGTGTGTAGGAAGCACAGTTCTTTTGTTCTGAGCAAGCTCACTGTTCGGACCCCATAGGAAACAAAATAGAGTAGAAGAGTGCTATTTCCTCAAAAGCACATGTGTGTTTCTCGTAAGGCGAGCTAGCATTTGTTTCCCAGTCCTAAATGGAGTTGAATCACATGCAGTTTCAGGTCCTACGAGCAAGAGTTGTTTTCTGGTAAGGAAAGTCACTATTTCGCTCACATTACCATACAGAGTGCTAATAGTACTTGCGTCTGTTCCCAGCAAGTACAGTGTATTGGACTGAAGAGGAGCTACTGTTCTTGTCAGTTTCCTAGGCAGAGTTGAACCAGATATGTCCCGTGTGTGTAGGAAGCACAGGTCTTTTGGTCTGAGTAAGCTCACTGTTCGGACCCCGTAGGAAACACAATTAAGTAGAAGAGTGCACTTTTCTCAAAAGCAGAGTGTGTTTCTTGTAAGGCGAGCTAGCGTTTGTTTCCCAGTCCTAAATGGAGTTGAATCACATGCAGTTTCTGGTCCTATGAGCAAGAGTTGTTTTCTGGTAAGAAGAGTCACTATTGCGCTCCCATTGTCATACACAGGGCAAATAGCACTGGCGTCTGTTCACAGCATGTACAGTGTATTGGACTGAAGAGAATCTACTCTTCTTGTCAGCTTCCTAAGCAGAATTGAACTAGATATGGCCCGTGTTTGTAGGAAGCACAGTTCTTTTGTTCTGAGCAAGCTCACTGTTCTGGCCCTATAGGAAACACATTTGAGTAGAAGAGTGCACTTTTCTCAAAAGCAGAGTGTGTTTCTTATAAAGCGAGCTAGCGTTTGTTTCCCAGTCCTAAATGGAGTTGAATCACATGCAGTTTTTGGTCCTACCAGCAAAAGTTGTTTTCTGGTAAGGAAAGTCACTATTGTGCTTCCTTTGCCAAACACAGTGCAAATAGCACTCGTGTCTGTTTCCAGCAAGTACAGTGTATTGGACTGAAGAGGAGCTACTGTTCTTGTCAGTTTCCTATGCAGAGTTGAATTAGATATGGCCCGTGTGTGTAGGAAGCACAGTTCTTTTGTTCTGAGCAAGCTCACTGTTCAGACCCATAGGAAACACAGTAGAGTAGAAGAGTGCTCTTTTCTCAAAAGCAGAGTGTGTTTCTTGTAAGGCGAGCTAGTGTTTGTTTCCCAGTCCAAATGGAGTTGAATCACATGCAGTTTCTGGTTCTACGAGCAAGAGTTGTTTTCTGGTAAGAAGAGTCACTATTGTGCTCCCATTGCCATACAGAGTGCAAATAGCACTCGATTCTGTTCCCAGCAAGTACAGTGTATTGGACTGAAGAGGAGCTACTGTTCTTGTCAGTTTCCTAATCAGAGTTGAACTAGATATGGCCCGTGTGTGTAGGAAGCGCAGTTCTTTTGTTCTGAGAAACCTCACTTTTTGGACCCCATAGGAAACACAGTAGAGTAGAAAAGTGCTCTTTTCTCAAAAGCAGAGTGTGTTTCTTGTAAGGCGAGCTGGCATTTGTTTCCTAGTCCTAAATGGAGTTGAATCACATGCAGTTTCTGGTCCTACAAGCAAGAGTTGTTTTCTGGTAAGAAGAGTCACTATTGCCCTCCCATTGTCATGCACAGGGCAAATAGCACTGGCTTCCGTTCCCAGCATGTACAGTGTATTGGACTGAAGAGGATCTACTGTTCTTTTCAGTTTCATAAGCAGAATTGAACTAGATACGGCCATGTGTGTAGGAAGCACACTTCTTTTGTTCTGTGCAAGCTCATTGTTCTGGCCCTATAGGAAACTTAGTTGAGTAGAAGAGTGCTCTTTTCTGAAAAGCAGAGTGTGTTTCTTGTAAGGCGAGCTACCTTTTATTTCCCAGTCCTAAATGGAGTTGAATCACATGCAGTTTTTGGATCTATGAGCAAGAGTTGTTTTCTGGTAAGGAATGTCACTATTGTGCTCTCATTGCCATAAACAGTACAAATTGCACTTCCGTCTGTTCCCAGCATGTACAGTGTATTGGACTGAAGAAGAGCTACTTTTCTTCTCAGTTTCCTAAGCAGAGTTGAACTAGATATGGCTCGTGTGTGTAGGAAGTACAGTTCTTTTGTTCTGAGCAAGCTCACTGTTCTGGCCCTATACGAAACACAGTAGACTAGAAGAGTGCTCTTTTCTCAAAAGCAGAGTGTGTTTCTTGTAAGGCAAGCTAGCGTTTATTTCCCAGACCTAAATGGAGTTGAAATACACATGCAGTTTCTGGTCCTACGAGCAAGAGTTGTTTTCTGGTAAGAAGAGTCTCTATTGTGCTCCCATTGTCATACACAGGGCAAATAGCACTGGCGTCTTTTCCCAGCATGTACAGTGTATTGGACTGAAGAGGATCTACTGTTCTTGTCAGGTTCCTAAGCAGAATTGAACTAGATATGGCCGTGTGTGTAGGAAGCACAGTTCTTTTGTTGTGAGCAAGCTCACCCTTCGGACCCCATAGGAAACACAGCAGAGTAGATGTGTGCCCTATTCTCAAAAGCAGAGTGTGTTTCTTGTAAGGCGAACTAGCGTTTGTTTCCCAGTCCTAAATGGAGTTGAATCACATGCAGTTTCTGGTCCTACGAGCAAGAGTTGTTTTCTGATAAGAAGAGTCACTATTGCATTCCATTGCCATACACAGTGCAAATGGCACTTGCGTCTGTTCCCAGCAAGTACAGTGTATTGGACTGAAGAGGAGCTACTGTTCTTGTCAGTTTCCTAAGCAGAATTGAACTAGATATGGCCCGTGTGTGTAGGAAGCACAGTTCTTTTCTTCTGAGCAAGCTCGCTGTTTGGACACCATAGGAAACACAGTAGAGTAGAAGAGTGCTCTTTTCTCAAAAGCAGAGTGTGTTTCTTGTAAGACGAGCTAGCGTTTTTTTCCCAGTCCTATATTGAGTTGAATCACATGCATTTTCTGGTACTAAGAGCAAGAGTTGTTTTCTGGTAAGAAGAATCACTATTGTGCTCCCATTTTCATTCACAGGGCAAATAGCACTGGCGTCTGTTCCTAGCAAATACAGTGTATTGGACTGAAGAGGAGCTACTGTTCTTGTCAGTTTCTTAAGCAGAGTTGTACCAGATATGGCCCGTGTGTGTAGGAAGCACAGTTCTTTTGTTCTGAGCAAGCTCACTGTTTGGACGCCATAGGAAACACCGTAGAGTAGAAGAGTGCCCTTTTATCAAAAGCAGAGTGTGTTTCTTGAAAGGCGAGCTAGAGTTTGTTTCCCAGTCAGAAATGGAGTTGAATCCCATGCAGTTTCTCGTCCTACAAGCAAGAGTTTTTCTGGTAAGAAGAGTCACTATTGGGCTCCCATTGCCATACACACTGCAAATAGCACTGGCCTCTGTTCCCAGCAAGTACAGCATATTGGACTGAAGAGAATCTACTGTTCTTTTCAGTTTCCTAAGCAGAGTTGAACTAGATATGGCCCGTGTGTGTAGGAAGCACATTTCTTTTGTTCTGAGCAAGCTCACTGTTCGGACCCCATAGGAAACACAGTAGAGTAGATGAGTGCTCTTTTCTCAAAAGCAGAGTGTGTTTCTTGTAAGGCGAGCTAGCATTTGTTTCCCAGACCTAAATGGAGTTGAATCACAAGCAGTTTCTGGTCATACGAGCAAGAGTTGTTTTCTGGTAAGAAGAGTCACTATTGCGCTCCCATTTTCACACACAGGGCAAATAGCACTGGCGTCTGTTGCCAGCATGTACAGTGTATTGGACTGAAGAGGTTCTACTGTTCTTGTCAGTTTCCTAAGGAGAATTGAACAAGATATGGCCCGTGTGTGTAGGAAGCACAGTTCTTTGTTCTGAGCAAGCTCACTGTTCTGGCCCTATAGGAAACACAGTAGAGTAGAAGAGTGCTCTTTTCTCAAAAGCAGAGTGTGATTCTTGTAAGGCGAGCTAGCGTTTGTTTCCCAGTCCTAAATGGAGTTGAGTCACATGCAGTTTTTGGTCCTACGAGCAAGAGTAGTTTTCTGGTAAGAAGAGTCACTATTGGGTTCCCATTGCCATACACTGTACAAACAGTACTCGCGTCTGTTCCCAGATGTACAGTGTATTGGACTGAAAAGTTTCTATTGTTCTTGTCAGTTTCCTAAGCAGAATTGAACTAGATATGGCCGTGTATGCAGGAAGCACAGTTCTTTTGTTCTGAGCAAGCTCTCTGTTCTGGCCCTATAGGAAACACAGTAGAGTAGAAGAGTGCTCTTTTCTCAAAAGCAGAGTGTGTGTCTTGTAAGGCGAGCTAGAGTTTGTTTCCCAGTCCTAAATGGAGTTGAATTACATGCAGTTTTTGGTCTTACCAGCAAGAGTTGTTTTCTGGTAAGAAGAGTCACTATTGGGCTCCCATTGTCATACACAGGGCAAATAGCACTGGCGTCTGTTCCGAGCATGTACAGTGTATTGGACTGAAGAGGATCTACTGTTCTTGTCATTTTTCTAAGCAGAATTGAACTAGATATGGCCATGTGTGCAGGAAGTACAGTACTTTTGTTCTGAGCAAGCTCACTGTTCGGAACCCATAGGAAACACAGTAGAGTAGAAGAGTGCTCTTTTCTCAAAAGCAGAGTCTGTTTCTTGTAAGACGAGCTAGTGTTTTTTTCCCAGTCCTAAATGGAGTTGAATCACATGCAGTTACTGGTACTAAGACCAAGAGTTTTTTTTCTGGTAAGAAGAGTCACTATTGTGCTCCCATTGCCATACACAGTGCAAATAGCACTCGCATCTGTTCCCAGCAAGTACAGTGTATTGGACTGAAGAGGAGCTACTGTTCTTGTCAGTTTCCTAAGTAGAATTGAACTGGATATGGCCATTTGTGTAGGAAGCACAGTTCTTTTGTTCTGAGCAAGCTCACTGTACTGGCCCTATAGGAAAAACAGTAGAGTAGAAAAGTGCTCTTTTCTCAAAAGCAGAGTGTGTTTCTTGTAAGGCGAGCTAGCGTTTGTTTCCCAGTCCTAAATGGAGTTGAATCACATGCAGTTTTTGGTCCTATGAGCAAGAGTTGTTTTCTGGTAAGGAAAGTCACTATTGCGCTCCCATTGACATAGACAGTGCAAATAGCACTCGCGTCTGTTCCCAGCAAGTACAGTGTATTGGACTGACGAGGATCTACTGCTCTTTTCAGTTTCCTAAGCAGAGTTGAACTAGATATGGCCCGTGTGTGTAGGAAGCACAGTTCATTTGTTCTGAGCAAGCTCACTGTTCGGACCCAATAGGAAACACAGTAGAGTAGAAGAGTGTTCTTTTCTCAAAAGCAGAGTGTGTTTCTTGTAAGGCAAGCTAGCGTTTATTTTCCAGACCTAAATGGAGTTGAAATACACATGCAGTTTCTGGTCCTACGACCAAGAGTTGTTTTCTGGTAAGAAGAGTCTCTATTGTGCTCCCATTGTCATACACAGGGCAAATAGCACTGGCGTCTTTTCCCAGCATGTACAGTGTATTGGACTGAAGAGGATCTACTGTTCTTGTCAGGTTCCTAAGCAGAATTGAACTAGATATGGCCGTGTGTGTAGGAAGCACAGTTCTTTTGTTGTGAGCAAGCTCACCCTTCGGACCCCATAGGAAACACAGCAGAGTAGATGTGTGCCCTATTCTCAAAAGCAGAGTGTGTTTCTTGTAAGGCGAACTAGCGTTTGTTTCCCAGTCCTAAATGGAGTTGAATCACATGCAGTTTCTGGTCCTACGAGCAAGAGTTGTTTTCTGATAAGAAGAGTCACTATTGCATTCCATTGCCATACACAGTGCAAATGGCACTTGCGTCTGTTCCCAGCAAGTACAGTGTATTGGACTGAAGAGGAGCCACTGTTCTTGTCAGTTTCCTAAGCAGAATTGAACTAGATATGGCCCGTGTGTGTAGGAAGCACAGTTCTTTTCTTCTGAGCAAGCTCGCTGTTTGGACACCATAGGAAACACAGTAGAGTAGAAGAGTGCTCTTTTCTCAAAAGCAGAGTGTGTTTCTTGTAAGACGAGCTAGCGTTTTTTTCCCAGTCCTATATTGAGTTGAATCACATGCATTTTCTGGTACTAAGAGCAAGAGTTGTTTTCTGGTAAGAAGAATCACTATTGTGCTCCCATTTTCATTCACAGGGCAAATAGCACTGGCGTCTGTTCCTAGCAAATACAGTGTATTGGACTGAAGAGGAGCTACTGTTCTTGTCAGTTTCTTAAGCAGAGTTGTACCAGATATGGCCCGTGTGTGTAGGAAGCACAGTTCTTTTGTTCTGAGCAAGCTCACTGTTTGGACGCCAAAGGAAACACCGTAGAGTAGAAGAGTGCCCTTTTATCAAAAGCAGAGTGTGTTTCTTGAAAGGCGAGCTAGAGTTTGTTTCCCAGTCAGAAATGGAGTTGAATCCCATGCAGTTTCTCATCCTACAAGCAAGAGTTTTTCTGGTAAGAAGAGTCACTATTGCGCTCCCATTGCCATACACACTGCAAATAGCACTGGCCTCTGTTCCCAGCAAGTACAGCATATTGGACTGAAGAGAATCTACTGTTCTTTTCAGTTTCCTAAGCAGAGTTGAACTAGATATGGCCCGTGTGTGTAGGAAGCACATTTCTTTTGTTCTGAGCAAGCTCACTGTTCGGACCCCATAGGAAACACAGTAGAGTAGATGAGTGCTCTTTTCTCAAAAGCAGAGTGTGTTTCTTGTAAGGCGAGCTAGCATTTGTTTCCCAGACCTAAATGGAGTTGAATCACAAGCAGTTTCTGGTCATACGAGCAAGAGTTGTTTTCTGGTAAGAAGAGTCACTATTGCGCTCCCATTTTCACACACAGGGCAAATAGCACTGGCGTCTGTTGCCAGCATGTACAGTGTATTGGACTGAAGAGGTTCTACTGTTCTTGTCAGTTTCCTAAGGAGAATTGAACAAGATATGGCCCGTGTGTGTAGGAAGCACAGTTCTTTGTTCTGAGCAAGCTCACTGTTCTGGCCCTATAGGAAACACAGTAGAGTAGAAGAGTGCTCTTTTCTCAAAAGCAGAGTGTGTTCCTTGTAAGGCGAGCTAGCGTTTGTTTCCCAGTCCTAAATGGAGTTGAGTCACATGCAGTTTTTGGTCCTACGAGCAAGAGTAGTTTTCTGGTAAGAAGAGTCACTATTGGGTTCCCATTGCCATACACTGTACAAACAGTACTCGCGTCTGTTCCCAGATGTACAGTGTATTGGACTGAAAAGTTTCTATTGTTCTTGTCAGTTTCCTAAGCAGAATTGAACTAGATATGGCAGTGTATGCAGGAAGCACAGTTCTTTTGTTCTGAGCAAGCTCTCTGTTCTGGCCCTATAGGAAACACAGTAGAGTAGAAGAGTGCTCTTTTCTCAAAAGCAGAGTGTGTGTCTTGTAAGGCGAGCTAGCGTTTGTTTCCCAGTCCTAAATGGAGTTGAATTACATGCAGTTGTTGGTCTTACCAGCAAGAGTTGTTTTCTGGTAAGAAGAGTCACTATTGGGCTCGCATTGTCATACACAGGGCAAATAGCACTGTCGTCTGTTCCGAGCATGTACAGTGTATTGGACTGAAGAGAATCTACTGTTCTTGTCAGGTTCCTAAGCAGAATTGAACTAGATATGGCCGTGTGTGTAGGAAGCACAGTTCTTTTGTTCTGAGCAAGCTCACTGTTCGGACCCCATAGGAAACAAAATAGAGTAGAAGAATGCTATTTCCTCAAAAGCACATGTGTGTTTCTCGTAAGGCGAGCTAGCATTTGTTTCCCAGTCCTAAATGGAGTTGAATCACATGCAGTTTCAGGTCCTACGAGCAAGAGTTGTTTTCTGGTAAGGAAAGTCACTATTGCGCTCACATTACCATACAGAGTGCTAATAGTACTTGCGTCTGTTCCCAGCAAGTACAGTGTATTGGACTGAAGAGGAGCTACTGTTCTTGTCAGTTTCCTAAGCAGAGTTGAACCAGATATGGCCCGTGTGTGTAGGAAGCACAGGTCTTTTGGTCTGAGTAAGCTCACTGTTCGGACCCCGTAGGAAACTCAATTAAGTAGAAGAGTGCACTTTTCTCAAATGAAGAGTGTGTTTCTTGTAAGGCGAGCTAGCGCTTGTTTCCCAGTCCTAAATGGAGTTGAATCATATGCAGTTCCTGGTCCTATGAGCAAGAGTTGTTTTCTGGTAAGAAGAGTCACTATTGCGCTCCCATTGTCATACACAGGGCAAATAGCACTGGCGTCTGTTCACAGCATGTACAGTGTATTGGACTGAAGAGAATCTACTCTTCTTGTCAGCTTCCTAAGCAGAATTGAACTAGATATGGCCCGTGTGTGTAGGAAGCACAGTTTTTTGTTCTGAGCAAGCTCACTGTTCTGGCCCTATAGGAAACACAATTGAGTAGAAGAGTGCACTTTTCTCAAAAGCAGAGTGTGTTTCTTATAAGGCGAGCTAGTGTTTGTTTCCCAGTCCTAAATGGAGTTGAATCACATGCAGTTTTTGGTCCTACCAGCAAGAGTTGTTTTCTGGTAAGGAATGTCACTATTGTGCTTCCTTTGCCAAACACAGTGCAAATAGCACTCGTGTCTGTTTCCAGAAAGTACAGTGTATTGGAGTGAAGAGGAGCTACTGTTCTTGTCAGTTTCCTAAGCAGAGTTGAATTAGATATGGCCCGTGTGTGTAGGAAGCACAGTTCTTTTGTTCTGAGCAAGCTCACTGTTCGGACCCATAGGAAACACAGTAGAGTAGAAGAGTGCTCTTTTCTCAAAAGCAGAGTGTGTTTCTTGTAAGGCGAGCTAGCGTTTGTTTCCCAGTCCTAATGGAGTTGAATCACATGCAGTTTCTGGTCCTACGAGCAAGAGTTGTTTTCTGGTTAGAAGAGTCACTATTGTTCTCCCATTGTCATACACAGGGCAAATACAACTGGTGTCTGTTCCCAGCATGTGCAGTGTATTTGCCTGAAGAGGGTATACTGTTCTTGTCAGTTTGCTAAGCTGAATTGAACTAGATATGGCCGTGAGTGTAGGAATCACACTTCTTTTGTTCTGAGCAAGCTTACTGTCCTGGCCCTATTGGAAACACAGTAGAGTAGAAGAGTGCTCTTTTCTCAAAAACAGAGTGTGTTTCTTGTAAGGCGAGCTAGCTTTTGTTTCCCAGTCCTAAATGGAGTTGAATCACATGCAGTTTTTGTTCCTACCAGCAAGAGTTGTTTGCTAGTAAGGAAAGTCACTATTGTGCTCCCTTTGCCATACACAGTGCAAATAGCACTCGCGTCTGTTTCCAGCAGGTACAGTGTATTTGGCTGAAGAGGAGCTACTGTTCTTGTCAGTTTCCTAAGCAGAGATGAACTTGATATGACCCGTGTGTGTAGGAAGCACAGTTCTTTTGTTCTGAGCAAGCTCACTATTCTGGCCTTTAGGAAACACAGTGGAGTAGAAGAGTGCTCTTTTATCAAAAGCAGTGTGTGTTTCTTGTAAGGCGAGCTAGCGTTTGTTTCCCAGTCCTAAATGGAGTTGAATCACATGCAGTTTCTGGTCCTATGAGCAAGAGTTGTTTTCTGGTAAGAAGAGTCACTATTGCGCTCCCATTTCCATACACAGTGCTAATACACTCGCGTCTGTTCCCAGCAAGTACAGTGTATTGGACTGAAGAGGAGCTACTGTTCTTTTCAGTTTCCTAAGCAGAGTTGAACGAGATATGGCCCGTGTGTGTAGGAAGTACAGTTCTTTTGTTCTGAGCAAGCTCACTGTTCTTGCCCTATAGGAAACACAGTAGAGTAGAAGAGTGCTCTTTTCTCAAAAGCAGAGTGTGTTTCTTGAGAGGCGAGTTAGCATTGTTTCCCAGTCCTAAATGGAATTGAATCACATGCAGTTTCTGGTCCTAGGAGCAAGAGTTGTTTTCTGGTAAGAAGAGTCACTATTGCGCTCCCATTGCCATACACAGTGCAAATAGCACTGGCGTTTGTTCCCAGCAAGTACAGTATATTGGACTGAACAGGATCTACTACTCTTGTCAGTTTCCTAAGCAGAGTTGAACTGGATATGGTCCCTGTGTGTAGGAAGCACAGTTCTTTTGTTCTGAGCAAGCTGAGGGTTCTGGCCCTAAAGGAAACACAGTAGATTAAAAGAGTGCTTTTTTCTCAAAAGCAGAGTGTGTTTCTTGTAAGGTGAGCTAGCGTTTGTTTCCCAGTCCTAATGGAGTTGAGTTATATGCAGTTTCTGGTCCTATGAGCAAGAGTTGTTTTCTGGTAAGAAGAGTCAGTATTGTGCTCCCATTGTCATACACAGGGCAAATAGCACTGGCGTCGGTTCCCAGCATGTACTGCGTATTGGACTGAAGAGAATCTACTGTTCTTGTCAGGTTCCTAAGCAGAATTGAACTAGATATGGCCGTGTGTGTAGGAAGCACAGTTCTTTTGTTCTGAGCAAGCTCACTGTTCGGACCCCATAGGAAACAAAATAAAGTAGAAGAGTGCTATTTCCTCAAAAGCACATGTGTGTTTCTCGTAAGGCGAGCTAGCATTTGTTTCCCAGTCCTAAATGGAGTTGAATCACATGCAGTTTCAGGTCCTACGAGCAAGAGTTGTTTTCTGGTAAGGAAAGTCACTATTGCGCTGACATTACCATACAGAGTGCTAATAGTACTTGCGTCTGTTCCCAGCAAGTACAGTGTATTGGACTGAAGAGGAGCTACTGTTCTTGTCAGTTTCCTAAGCAGGGTTGAACCAGATATGGCCCGTGTGTGTAGGAAGCACAGGTCTTTTGGTCTGAGTAAGCTCACTGTTCGGACCCCGTAGGAAACACAATTAAGTAGAAGAGTGCACTTTTCTCAAAAGCAGAGTGTGTTTCTTGTAAGGCGAGCTAGCGTTTGTTTCCCAGTCCTAAATGGAGTTGAATCACATGCAGTTTCTGGTCCTATGAGCAAGAGTTGTTTTCTGGTAAGAAGAGTCACTATTGCGCTCCCATTGTCATACACAGGGCAAATAGCACTGGCGTCTGTTCACAGCATGTACAGTGTATTGGACTGAAGAGAATCTACTCTTCTTGTCAGCTTCCTAAGCAGAATTGAACTAGATATGGCCCGTGTTTGTAGGAAGCACAGTTCTTTTGTTCTGAGCAAGCTCACTGATCTGGCCCTATAGGAAACACATTTGAGTAGAAGAGTGCACTTTTCACAAAAGCAGAGTGTGTTTCTTATAAAGCCAGCTAGCGTTTGTTTCCCAGTCCTAAATGGAGTTGAATCACATGCAGTTTTTGGTCCTACCAGCAAAAGTTGTTTTCTGGTAAGGAAAGTCACTATTGTGCTTCCTTTGCCAAACACAGTGCAAATAGCACTCGTGTCTGTTTCCAGCAAGTACAGTGTATTGGACTGAAGAGGAGCTACTGTTCTTGTCAGTTTCCTAAGCAGAGTTGAATTAGATATGGCCCGTGTGTGTAGGAAGCACAGTTCTTTTGTTCTGAGCAAGCTCACTGTTCAGACCCATAGGAAACACAGTAGAGTAGAAGAGTGCTCTTTTCTCAAAAGCAGAGTGTGTTTCTTGTAAGGCGAGCTAGTGTTTGTTTCCCAGTCCAAATGGAGTTGAATCACATGCAGTTTCTGGTTCTACGAGCAAGAGTTGTTTTCTGGTAAGAAGAGTCACTATTGTGCTCCCATTGCCATACAGAGTGCAAATAGCACTCGATTCTGTTCCCAGCAAGTACAGTGTATTGGACTGAAGAGGAGCTACTGTTCTTGTCAGTTTCCTAATCAGAGTTGAACTAGATATGGCCCGTGTGTGTAGGAAGCGCAGTTCTTTTGTTCTGAGAAACCTCACTTTTTGGACCCCATAGGAAACACAGTAGAGTAGAAAAGTCCTCTATTCTCAAAAGCAGAGTGTGTTTCTTGTAAGGCGAGCTGGCATTTGTTTCCTAGTCCTAAATGGAGTTGAATCACATGCAGTTTCTGGTCCTACAAGCAAGAGTTGTTTTCTATTAAGAAGAGTCACTATTGCCCTCCCATTGTCATGCACAGGGCAAATAGCACTGGCGTCTGTTCCCAGCATGTACAGTGTATTGGACTGAAGAGGATCTACTGTTCTTTTCAGTTTCATAAGCAGAATTGAACTAGATAGGGCCATGTGTGTAGGAAGCACACTTCTTTTGTTCTGTGCAAGCTCATTGTTCTGGCCCTATAGGAAACTTAGTTGAGTAGAAGAGTGCTCTTTTCTGAAAAGCAGAGTGTGTTTCTTGTAAGGCGAGCTAGCTTTTATTTCCCAGTTCTAAATGGAGTTGAATCACATGCAGTTTTTGGATCTATGAGCAAGAGTTGTTTTCTGGTAAGGAATGTCACTATTGTGCTCTCATTGCCATAAACAGTACAAATTGCACTTCCGTCTGTTCCCAGCATGTACAGTGTATTGGACTGAAGAAGAGCTACTTTTCTTCTCAGTTTCCTAAGCAGAGTTGAACTAGATATGGCTCGTGTGTGTAGGAAGTACAGTTCTTTTGTTCTGAGCAAGCTCACTGTTCTGGCCCTATACGAAACACAGTAGACTAGAAGAGTGCTCTTTTCTCAAAAGCAGAGTGTGTTTCTTGTAAGGCAAGCTAGCGTTTATTTCCCAGACCTAAATGGAGTTGAAATACACATGCAGTTTCTGGTCCTACGAGCAAGAGTTGTTTTCTGGTAAGAAGAGTCTCTATTGTGCTCCCATTGTCATATACAGGGCAAATAGCACTGGCGTCTTTTCCCAGCATGTACAGTGTATTGGACTGAAGAGGATCTACTGTTCTTGTCAGGTTCCTAAGCAGAATTGAACTAGATATGGCCGTGTGTGTAGGAAGCACAGTTCTTTTGTTGTGAGCAAGCTCACCAACCGGACCCCATAGGATACACAGCAGAGTAGATGTGTGCCCTATTCTCAAAAGCAGAGTGTGTTTCTTGTAAGGCGAACTAGCGTTTGTTTCCCAGTCCTAAATGGAGTTGAATCACATGCAGTTTCTGGTCCTACGAGCAAGAGTTGTTTTCTGATAAGAAGAGTCACTATTGCATTCCATTGCCATACACAGTGCAAATAGCACTTGCGTCTGTTCCCAGCAAGTACAGTGTATTGGACTGAAGAGGAGCTACTGTTCTTGTCAGTTTCCTAAGCAGAATTGAACTAGATATGGCCCGTGTGTGTAGGAAGCACAGTTCTTTTCTTCTGAGCAAGCTCGCTGTTTGGACACCATAGGAAACACAGTAGAGTAGAAGAGTGCTCTTTTCTCAAAAGCAGAGTGTGTTTCTTGTAAGACGAGCTAGCGTTTTTTTCCCAGTCCTATATTGAGTTGAATCACATGCATTTTCTGGTACTAAGAGCAAGAGTTGTTTTCTGGTAAGAAGAATCACTATTGTGCTCCCATTTTCATTCACAGGGCAAATAGCACTGGCGTCTGTTCCTAGCAAATACAGTGTATTGGACTGAAGAGGAGCTACTGTTCTTGTCAGTTTCTTAAGCAGAGTTGTACCAGATATGGCCCGTGTGTGTAGGAAGCACAGTTCTTTTGTTCTGAGCAAGCTCACTGTTTGGACGCCATAGGAAACACCGTAGAGTAGAAGAGTGCCCTTTTATCAAAAGCAGAGTGTGTTTCTTGAAAGGCGAGCTAGAGTTTGTTTCCCAGTCAGAAATGGAGTTGAATCCCATGCAGTTTCTCGTCCTACAAGCAAGAGTTTTTCTGGTAAGAAGAGTCACTATTGCGCTCCCATTGCCATACACACTGCAAATAGCACTGGCCTCTGTTCCCAGCAAGTACAGCATATTGGACTGAAGAGAATCTACTGTTCTTTTCAGTTTCCTAAGCAGAGTTGAACTAGATATGGCCCGTGTGTGTAGGAAGCACATTTCTTTTGTTCTGAGCAAGCTCACTGTTCGGACCCCATAGGAAACACAGTAGAGTAGATGAGTGCTCTTTTCTCAAAAGCAGAGTGTGTTTCTTGTAAGGCGAGCTAGCATTTGTTTCCCAGACCTAAATGGAGTTGAATCACAAGCAGTTTCTGGTCATACGAGCAAGAGTTGTTTTCTGGTAAGAAGAGTCACTATTGCGCTCCCATTTTCACACACAGGGCAAATAGCACTGGCGTCTGTTGCCAGCATGTACAGTGTATTGGACTGAAGAGGTTCTACTGTTCTTGTCAGTTTCCTAAGGAGAATTGAACAAGATATGGCCCGTGTGTGTAGGAAGCACAGTTCTTTGTTCTGAGCAAGCTCACTGTTCTGGCCCTATAGGAAACACAGTAGAGTAGAAGAGTGCTCTTTTCTCAAAAGCAGAGTGTGTTTCTTGTAAGGCGAGCTAGCGTTTGTTTCCCAGTCCTAAATGGAGTTGAGTCACATGCAGTTTTTGGTCCTACGAGCAAGAGTAGTTTTCTGGTAAGAAGAGTCACTATTGGGTTCCCATTGCCATACACTGTACAAACAGTACTCGCGTCTGTTCCCAGATGTACAGTGTATTGGACTGAAAAGTTTCTATTGTTCTTGTCAGTTTCCTAAGCAGAATTGAACTAGATATGGCCGTGTATGCAGGAAGCACAGTTCTTTTGTTCTGAGCAAGCTCTCTGTTCTGGCCCTATAGGAAGCACAGTAGAGTAGAAGAGTGCTCTTTTCTCAAAAGCAGAGTGTGTGTCTTGTAAGGCGAGCTAGCGTTTGTTTCCCAGTCCTAAATGGAGTTGAATTACATGCAGTTTTTGGTCTTACCAGCAAGAGTTGTTTTCTGGTAAGAAGAGTCACTATTGGGCTCGCATTGTCATACACAGGGCAAATAGCACTGGCGTCTGTTCCGAGCATGTACAGTGTATTGGACTGAAGAGGATCTACTGTTCTTGTCATTTTTCTAAGCAGAATTGAACTAGATATGGCCATGTGTGCAGGAAGTACGGTACTTTTGTTCTGAGCAAGCTCACTGTTCGGAACCCATAGGAAACACAGTAGAGTAGAAGAGTGCTCTTTTCTCAAAAGCAGAGTGTGTTTCTTGTAAGACGAGCTAGTGTTTTTTTCCCAGTCCTAAATAGAGTTGAATCACATGCAGTTACTGGTACTAAGACCAAGAGTTTTTTTTCTGGTAAGAAGAGTCACTATTGTGCTCCCATTGCCATACACAGTGCAAATAGCACTCGCATCTGTTCCCAGCAAGTACAGTGTATTGGACTGAAGAGGAGCTACTGTTCTTGTCAGTTTCCTAAGTAGAATTGAACTGGATATGGCCATTTGTGTAGGAAGCACAGTTCTTTTGTTCTGAGCAAGCTCACTGTACTGGCCCTATAGGAAAAACAGTAGAGTAGAAGAGTGCTCTTTTCTCAAAAGCAGAGTGTGTTTCTTGTAAGGCCAGCTAGCGTTTGTTTCCCAGTCCTAAATGGAGTTGAATCACATGCAGTTTTTGGTCCTATGAGCAAGAGTTGTTTTCTGGTAAGGAAAGTCACTATTGCGCTCCCATTGACATACACAGTGCAAATAGCACTCGCGTCTGTTCCCAGCAAGTACAGTGGATTGGACTGAAGAGGATCTACTGTTCTTTTCAGTTTCCTAAGCAGAGTTGAACTAGATATGGCCCGTGTGTGTAGGAAGCACAGTTCATTTGTTCTGAGCAAGCTCACTGTTCGGACCCCATAGGAAACACAGTAGAGTAGAAGAGTGTTCTTTTCTCAAAAGCAGAGTGTGTTTCTTGTAAGGCAAGCTAGCGTTTATTTCCCAGACCTAAATGGAGTTGAAATACACATGCAGTTTCTGGTCCTACGAGCAAGAGTTGTTTTCTGGTAAGAAGAGTCTCTATTGTGCTCCCATTGTCATACACAGGGCAAATAGCACTGGCGTCTTTTCCCAGCATGTACAGTGTATTGGACTGAAGAGGATCTACTGTTCTTGTCAGGTTCCTAAGCAGAATTGAACTAGATATGGCCGTGTGTTTAGGAAGCACAGTTCTTTTGTTGTGAGCAAGCTCACCCTTCGGACCCCATAGGAAACACAGCAGAGTAGATGTGTGCCCTATTCTCAAAAGCAGAGTGTGTTTCTTGTAAGGCGAACTAGCGTTTGTTTCCCAGTCCTAAATGGAGTTGAATCACATGCAGTTTCTGGTCCTACGAGCAAGAGTTGTTTTCTGATAAGAAGAGTCACTATTGCATTCCATTGCCATACACAGTGCAAATAGCACTTGCGTCTATTCCCAGCAAGTACAGTGTATTGGACTGAAGAGGAGCTACTGTTCTTGTCAGTTTCCTAAGCAGAATTGAACTAGATATGGCCCGTGTGTGTAGGAAGCACAGTTCTTTTCTTCTGAGCAAGCTCGCTGTTTGGACACCATAGGAAACACAGTAGAGTAGAAGAGTGCTCTTTTCTCAAAAGCAGAGTGTGTTTCTTGTAAGACGAGCTAGCGTTTTTTTCCCAGTCCTATATTGAGTTGAATCACATGCATTTTCTGGTACTAAGAGCAAGAGTTGTTTTCTGGTAAGAAGAATCACTATTGTGCTCCCATTTTCATTCACAGGGCAAATAGCACTTGCGTCTGTTCCTAGCAAATACAGTGTATTGGACTGAAGAGGAGCTACTGTTCTTGTCAGTTTCTTAAGCAGAGTTGTACCAGATATGGCCCGTGTGTGTAGGAAGCACAGTTCTTTTGTTCTGAGCAAGCTCACTGTTTGGACGCCATAGGAAACACCGTAGAGTAGAAGAGTGCCCTTTTATCAAAAGCAGAGTGTGTTTCTTGAAAGGCGAGCTAGAGTTTGTTTCCCAGTCAGAAATGGAGTTGAATCCCATGCAGTTTCTCGTCCTACAAGCAAGAGTTTTTCTGGTAAGAAGAGTCACTATTGCGCTCCCATTGCCATACACACTGCAAATAGCACTGGCCTCTATTCCCAGCAAGTACAGCATATTGGACTGAAGAGAATCTACTGTTCTTTTCAGTTTCCTAAGCAGAGTTGAACTAGATATGGCCCGTGTGTGTAGGAAGCACATTTCTTTTGTTCTGAGCAAGCTCACTGTTCGGACCCCATAGGAAACACAGTAGAGTAGATGAGTGCTCTTTTCTCAAAAGCAGAGTGTGTTTCTTGTAAGGCGAGCTAGCATTTGTTTCCCAGACCTAAATGGAGTTGAATCACAAGCAGTTTCTGGTCATACGAGCAAGAGTTGTTTTCTGGTAAGAAGAGTCACTATTGCGCTCCCATTTTCACACACAGGGCAAATAGCACTGGCGTCTGTTGCCAGCATGTACAGTGTATTGGACTGAAGAGGTTCTACTGTTCTTGTCAGTTTCCTAAGGAGAATTGAACAAGATATGGCCCGTGTGTGTAGGAAGCACAGTTCTTTGTTCTGAGCAAGCTCACTGTTCTGGCCCTATAGGAAACACAGTAGAGTAGAAGAGTGCTCTTTTCTCAAAAGCAGAGTGTGTTTCTTGTAAGGCGAGCTAGCGTTTGTTTCCCAGTCCTAAATGGAGTTGAGTCACATGCAGTTTTTGGTCCTACGAGCAAGAGTAGTTTTCTGGTAAGAAGAGTCACTATTGGGTTCCCATTGCCATACACTGTACAAACAGTACTCGCGTCTGTTCCCAGATGTACAGTGTATTGGACTGAAAAGTTTCTATTGTTCTTGTCAGTTTCCTAAGCAGAATTGAACTAGATATGGCCGTGTATGCAGGAAGCACAGTTCTTTTGTTCTGAGCAAGCTCTCTGTTCTGGCCCTATAGGAAGCACAGTAGAGTAGAAGAGTGCTCTTTTCTCAAAAGCAGAGTGTGTGTCTTGTAAGGCGAGCTAGCGTTTGTTTCCCAGTCCTAAATGGAGTTGAATTACATGCAGTTGTTGGTCTTACCAGCAAGAGTTGTTTTCTGGTAAGAAGAGTCACTATTGGGCTCGCATTGTCATACACAGGGCAAATAGCACTGGCGTCTGTTCCGAGCATGTACAGTGTATTGGACTGAAGAGAATCTACTGTTCTTGTCAGGTTCATAAGCAGAATTGAACTAGATATGGCCGTGTGTGTAGGAAGCACAGTTCTTTTGTTCTGAGCAAGCTCACTGTTCGGACCCCATAGGAAACAAAATAGAGTAGAAGAGTGCTATTTCCTCAAAAGCACATGTGTGTTTCTCGTAAGGCGAGCTAGCATTTGTTTCCCAGTCCTAAATGGAGTTGAATCACATGCAGTTTCAGGTCCTACGAGCAAGAGTTGTTTTCTGGTAAGGAAAGTCACTATTGCGCTCACATTACCATACAGAGTGCTAATAGTACTTGCGTCTGTTCCCAGCAAGTACAGTGTATTGGACTGAAGAGGAGCTACTGTTCTTGTCAGTTTCCTAAGCAGAGTTGAACCAGATATGGCCCGTGTGTGTAGGAAGCACAGGTCTTTTGGTCTGAGTAAGCTCACTGTTCGGACCCCGTAGGAAACACAATTAAGTAGAAGAGTGCACTTTTCTCAAATGCAGAGTGTGTTTCTTGTAAGGCGAGCTAGCGCTTGTTTCCCAGTCCTAAATGGAGTTGAATCACATGCAGTTTCTGGTCCTATGAGCAAGAGTTGTTTTCTGGTAAGAAGAGTCACTATTACGCTCCCATTGTCATACACAGGGCAAATAGCACTGGCGTCTGTTCACAGCATGTACAGTGTATTGGACTGAAGAGAATCTACTCTTCTTGTCAGCTTCCTAAGCAGAATTGAACTAGATATGGCCCGTGTGTGTAGGAAGCACAGTTCTTTTGTTCTGAGCAAGCTCACTGTTCTGGCCCTATAGGAAACACAATTGAGTAGAAGAGTGCACTTTTCTCAAAAGCAGAGTGTGTTTCTTATAAGGCGAGCTAGCGTTTGTTTTCCAGTCCTAAATGGAGTTGAATCACATGCAGTTTTTGGTCCTACCAGCAAGAGTTGTTTTCTGGTAAGGAATGTCACTATTGTGCTTCCTTTGCCAAACACAGTGCAAATAGCACTCGTGTCTGTTTCCAGAAAGTACAGTGTATTGGACTGAAGAGGAGCTACTGTTCTTGTCAGTTTCCTAAGCAGAGTTGAATTAGATATGGCCCGTGTGTGTAGGAAGCACAGTTCTTTTGTTCTGAGCAAGCTCACTGTTCGGACCCATAGGAAACACAGTAGAGTAGAAGAGTGCTCTTTTCTCAAAAGCAGAGTGTGTTTCTTGTAAGGCGAGCTAGCGTTTGTTTCCCAGTCCTAATGGAGTTGAATCACATGCAGTTTCTTGTCCTACGAGCAAGAGTTGTTTTCTGGTTAGAAGAGTCACTATTGCTCTCCCATTGTCATACACAGGGCAAATACAACTGGTGTCTGTTCCCAGCATGTGCAGTGTATTTGCCTGAAGAGGGTATACTGTTCTTGTCAGTTTGCTAAGCTGAATTGAACTAGATATGGCCGTGAGTGTAGGAATCACACGTCTTTTGTTCTGAGCAAGCTTATTGTCCTGGCCCTATAGGAAACACAGTAGAGTAGAAGAGTGCTCTTTTCTCAAAAACAGAGTGTGTTTCTTGTAAGGCGAGCTAGCTTTTGTTTCCCAGTCCTAAATGGAGTTGAATCACATGCAGTTTTTGTTCCTACCAGCAAGAGTTGTTTGCTAGTAAGGAAAGTCACTATTGTGCTCCCTTTGCCATACACAGTGCAAATAGCACTCGCGTCTGTTTCCAGCAGGTACAGTGTATTTGGCTGAAGAGGAGCTACTGTTCTTGTCAGTTTCCTAAGCAGAGATGAACTTGATATGACCCGTGTGTGTAGGAAGCACAGTTCTTTTGTTCTGAGCAAGCTCACTGTTCTGGCCTTTAGGAAACACAGTGGAGTAGAAGAGTGCTCTTTTATCAAAAGCAGTGTGTGTTTCTTGTAAGGCGAGCTAGCGTTTGTTTCCCAGTCCTAAATGGAGTTGAATCACATGCAGTTTCTGGTCCTATGAGCAAGAGTTGTTTTCTGGTAAGAAGAGTCACTATTGCGCTCCCATTTCCATACACAGTGCTAATACACTCGCGTCTGTTCCCAGCAAGTACAGTGTATTGGACTGAAGAGGAGCTACTGTTCTTTTCAGTTTCCTAAG
Source organism: Peromyscus eremicus (assembly GCF_949786415.1). NCBI lineage: Eukaryota > Metazoa > Chordata > Mammalia > Rodentia > Cricetidae > Peromyscus > Peromyscus eremicus. The sequence goes on from NW_026735715.1 coordinate 63,366, forward strand.
CAGAGTTGAACGAGATATGGCCCGTGTGTGTAGGAAGTACAGTTCTTTTGTTCTGAGCAAGCTCACTGTTCTTGCCCTATAGGAAACACAGTAGAGTAGAAGAGTGCTCTTTTCTCAAAAGCAGAGTGTGTTTCTTGAGAGGCGAGTTAGCATTGTTTCCCAGTCCTAAATGGAATTGAATCACATGCAGTTTCTGGTCCTAGGAGCAAGAGTTGTTTTCTGGTAAGAAGAGTCACTATTGCGCTCCCATTGCCATACACAGTGCAAATAGCACTGGCGTTTGTTCCCAGCAAGTACAGTATATTGGACTGAACAGGATCTACTACTCTTGTCAGTTTCCTAAGCAGAGTTGAACTGGATATGGTCCCTGTGTGTAGGAAGCACAGTTCTTTTGTTCTGAGCAAGCTGAGGGTTCTGGCCCTAAAGGAAACACAATAGATTAAAAGAGTGCTTTTTTCTCAAAAGCAGAGTGTGTTTCTTGTAAGGTGAGCTAGCGTTTGTTTCCCAGTCCTAATGGAGTTGAGTTATATGCAGTTTCTGGTCCTATGAGCAAGAGTTGTTTTCTGGTAAGAAGAGTCAGTATTGTGCTCCCATTGTCATACACAGGGCAAATAGCACTGGCGTCGGTTCCCAGCATGTACTGCGTATTGGACTGAAGAGAATCTACTGTTCTTGTCAGGTTCCTAAGCAGAATTGAACTAGATATGGCCGTGTGTGTAGGAAGCACAGTTCTTTTGTTCTGAGCAAGCACACTGTTCGGACCCCATAGGAAACAAAATAGAGTAGAAGAGTGCTATTTCCTCAAAAGCACATGTGTGTTTCTCGTAAGGCGAGCTAGCATTTGTTTCCCAGTCCTAAATGGAGTTGAATCACATGCAGTTTCAGGTCCTACGACCAAGAATTGTTTTCTGGTAAGGAAAGTCACTATTGCGCTCACATTACCATACAGAGTGCTAATAGTACTTGCGTCTGTTCCCAGCAAGTACAGTGTATTGGACTGAAGAGGAGCTACTGTTCTTGTCAGTTTCCTAAGCAGAGTTGAACCAGATATGGCCCGTGTGTGTAGGAAGCACAGGTCTTTTGGTCTGAGTAAGCTCACTGTTCGGACCCCGTAGGAAAAACAATTAAGTAGAAGAGTGCACTTTTCTCAAAAGCAGAGTGTGTTTCTTGTAAGACGAGCTAGTGTTTTTTTCCCAGTCCTAAATGGAGTTGAATCACATGCAGTTACTGGTACTAAGACCAAGAGTTTTTTTTCTGGTAAGAAGAGTCACTATTGTGCTCCCATTGCCATACACAGTGCAAATAGCACTCGCATCTGTTCCCAGCAAGTACAGTGTATTGGACTGAAGAGGAGCTACTGTTCTTGTCAGTTTCCTAAGTAGAATTGAACTGGATATGGCCATTTGTGTAGGAAGCACAGTTCTTTTGTTCTGAGCAAGCTCACTGTACTGGCCCTATAGGAAAAACAGTAGAGTAGAAGAGTGCTCTTTTCTCAAAAGCAGAGTGTGTTTCTTGTAAGGCGAGCTAGCGTTTGTTTCCCAGTCCTAAATGGAGTTGAATCACATGCAGTTTTTGGTCCTATGAGCAAGAGTTGTTTTCTGGTAAGGAAAGTCACTATTGCGCTCCCATTGACATACACAGTGCAAATAGCACTCGCGTCTGTTCCCAGCAAGTACAGTGTATTGGACTGAAGAGGATCTACTGTTCTTTTCAGTTTCCTAAGCAGAGTTGAACTAGATATGGCCCGTGTGTGTAGGAAGCACAGTTCATTTGTTCTGAGCAAGCTCACTGTTCGGACCCCATAGGAAACACAGTAGAGTAGAAGAGTGTTCTTTTCTCAAAAGCAGAGTGTGTTTCTTGTATGGCGAGCTAGCTTTTGTTTCCCAGTCGTAAATGAAGTTGAATCACATGCAGTTTCTGGTCCTACTAGTAGAGTTGTTTTTTGGTAAGAAGAGTCACTATTGCGCTCCTATTGCCATACACAGGGCAAATAGCACTGGCGTCCTTTCCCAGCATGTACAGTGTATTGGACTGAAGAGGATCTAATGTTCTTGTCAGTTTCCTAAGCAGAATTGAACTAGATATGGCCCGTGTGTGTAGGAGGCATAGTTCTTTTGTTCTGAGCAAGCTCACTGTTCGGACCCAATAGGAAACACAGTAGAGTAGAAGAATGCTCTTTTCTCTAAAGCAGAGTGTGTTTCTTTTAAGGACAGCTAGCGTTTGTTTCCCAGTCCTAAATGGAGTTGAATCACATGCAGTTCCTGGTCCTACAATCAAGAGTTGTTTTCTGGTAAGAAGAGTCACTGTTGTGCTGCCATTGCCATACAAAGGACAAATAGCACTGGCGTCTGTTCCCAGCAAGTACAGTGTATTGGATTGAAGAGGATCTACTGTTCCTGTCAGGTTCCTAAGCAGACTTGAACTAGATATGGCCGTGTGTGTAGGAAGCACAGTTTTTTTGTTCTGAGCAAGCTCATTGTTCTGACCCCATAGGAAACACAGTAGAGTAGAAGAGTGCTTTTTTCTCAAAAGTAGAGTGTGTTTCTTGTAAGGCGAGCTAGTGTTTGTTTCCCAGTCATAAACGGAATTGAATCACATGCAGTTTCTGGTCCTAAGAGCAAGAGTTGTTTTCTGGTAAGGAAAGTCACTATTGCGCTCTCATTGCCATACACAGTACAAATAGCACTCGCGTCTGTTTTCAGCAAGTACAGTGTATTGGACTGAAGAGGAGCAACTGTTCTTGTCAGTTTCCTAAGCAGAGTTGAACTACATATGGTCCGTGTGTGTAGGAAGCACAGTTCTTTTGTTCTGAGCAAGCTCACTGTTTGGACCCCATAGGAAACACAGTAGAGTAGAAGAGTGCTCTTTTCTCTAAAGCAGAGTGTGTTTCTTGTAAAGCGAGCTAGCGTTTGTTTCCCAGTCCTAAATGGAGTTGAATCACATGCAGTTTCTGGTCCTATGAGCAAGAGTTGTTTTCTGGTAAGGAAAGTCACTATTGTGCTCCCATTGCCATACACAGTGCAAATAGCACTCCCGTCTGTTCCCAGCAAGTACAGTGTATTGGACTGAAGAGGAGCTACTGTTCTTGTCAGTTTCCTAAGCAGAGTTGAACTAGATATGGCCCGTGTGTATAGGAAGCACAGTTCTTTTGTTCTGAGCAAGCTCACTGTGCGGACCCCATAGGAAACTCAGTGCTCTTTCTCAAAAGCATAGTGTGTTTCTTGTAAGGCGAGCTAGCGTTTGGTTCCCACTTCTGAATGGAGTTGAATCACATGCAGTTTTTGGTCCTACGCGCAAGAGTTGTTTTCTGGTAAGGAAAGTCACTATTGCGCTCCCATTGCCAAACACAGTGCAAATAGCACTCGCATCTGTTCCCAGCAAGTACAGTGTATTGGACTGAGGAGGAGCTACTGTTCTTGTCAGTTTCCTAAGCAGAGTTTAACTAGATATGGCCCGTGTGCGTAGGAAGCACAGTTCTTTTGTTCTGAGCAAGCTCACTGTTCGGAAAACATAGGACACATAGTAGAGAAGAAGAGTGCTCTTTTCTCAAAAGCAGGGTGTGTTTCTTGTAAGGCGAGCTAGCTTTTGTTTCCCAGTCCTAAATGAATTTGAATCACATGGAGTTTCTGGTCCTACGAGTAGAGTTATTTTTTGGTAAGAAGAGTCACTATTGCACTCCTATTGCCACACACAGTACAAATAGCACTTGCGTCTGTTCCAATCAAGTACAGTGTATTAGACTGAAGAGGAGCAACTGTTCTTGTCAGTTTCCTAAGCAGAGTTGAACTAGATATGGCCCATGTGTATAGGAAGCACAGTTCTTTTGTTCTGAGCAAGCTCACTGTTTGGACCCCATAGGAAACACAGTAGAGTAGAAGAGTGCTCTTTTCTCAAAAGCAGAGTGTGTTTCTTGTAAGGCGAGCTAGCATTTGTTTTCCAGTCCTAAAAGGAGTTGAATCACATGCAGTTTCTGGTCCTACGAGCAAGAGTTGTTTTCTGGTAAGAAGAGTCATTATTGCGCTCCCATTGCCATACAAAGTGCAAATAGCACGCGCGTCTGTTCCCAGTAAGTACAGTGTATTGGACTGAAGAGGAGCTACTGTTCTCATCAGTTTCCTAAGCAGAGTTGAACTAGATATGGCCCGTGTGTGTAGGAAGCACAGTTCTTTTGTTCTGAGCAAGCTCACTGTTCTCGCCCTATAGGAAACACTGTAGAGTAGAAGAGTGTTCTATTCTCAAAAGCAGAGTGTATTTCTTGTAAGGCGAGCTAGCGTTTGTTTCACAATCATAAATGGAGTTTAATCACAAGCAGTTTCTAGTCCTACGAGCAAGAGTTGTTTTCTGGTAAGAAGAGTCTCTATTGTGCTCCCATTGCCGTACACAGTGCAAATAGCACTCGCGTCTGTTCCCAGTAAGTACAGTGTATTGGACTGAAGAGGAGCTACTGTTCTTGTCGGTTTCCTAAGCAGAGTTGAACTAGATATGGACCGTGTGTTTAGGAAGCACAGTTCTTTTGTTCTGAGCAAGCTCACTGTTTTGGAACTACAGGAAACACAGTAGAGTAGAAGAGTGCTTATATCTAAAAAGCAGAGTGTGTTTCTTGAAAGGCGAGCTAGCGTTTGTTTCCCAGTCCTAAATGGAGTTGAATCAAATGCAGTTTTTGGTCCTATGAGCAAGAGTTGTTTTCTGGTAAGAAGAGTCACTATTGTGCTCCAATTGCCATACACAGTGCAAATAACACTTGTGTCTGTTCCCAGCAAGTACAGTGTATTGGACTGAAGAGGAGCTACTGTTCTTGTCATTTTCCTAAGCAGAGTTGAACTAGATATGGCCTGTGTGTGTACAAAGCACAGTTCTTTTGTTCTGAGCAAGCTCGCTGTTCGAACCCCATAGGAAACACAGTAGAGTAGAATAGTGCTCTTTTCTGAAAAGCAGAGTGTGTTGTTTCTTGTGGGGCGAGCTAGCATTTGTTTCCCAGTCCTAAATGGAGTTCAAATACACATGCAGTTTCTGGTCCTATGAGCTAGAGTTGTTTTCTGGTAAGAAGAGTCACTATTGCGCTCCATTTGACATACACAGTGCAAATAGCACTCGCGTCTGTTCCCAGAAAGTACAGTGTATTGGACTGAAGAGGAGCTACTGTTCTTGTCAGTTTCCTAAGCAGAATTGAACTAGATATGGCCCGTGTGTGTAGGAAGCACAGTTCTTTTGTTCTGAGCAAGCTCACTGTTCTGGCCCTATAGGAAACACAGTAGAGTAGAAGAGTGCTCTTTTCTCAAAAGCAGAGTGTGTTTCTTGTAAGGCGAGCTAGCGATTGTTTCCCAGTCCTAAATGGAGTTGAATCAAATGCGGTTTTTGGTCCTACGAGCAAGAGTTGATTTCTGGTAAGAAGAGTCATAATTGCGATCCATTGCCATACACAGTACAAATAGCACTCGCTTCTGTTTCCAGCAAGTACAGTGTATTGGACTGAAGAGGAGCTACTGTTCTTGTCAGTTTCCTAAGCAGAGTTGTACTAGATATGGCCCGTGTGTGTAGGAAGCACAGTTCTTTTGTTGTGAGCAAGCTCACTGTTCGAACCCCAATGGAAACACAGTAGAGTAGACGGGTGCTCTTTTCTCAAAAGCAGAGTGTGTTTCTTGTAAGGCGAGCTAGCATTTGTTTCCCAGTCCTAAATGGAATTCAAATACACATGCAGTTTCTGGTCCTACGAGCAAGAGTTGTTTTCTGTTTGAAGAGTCAATATTGTGTTCCCTTTGCCATACACAGTGCAAACAGCCCTTGCGTCTGTTCCCAGCAAGTACAGGGTATAGGACTGAAGAGGAGCTACTGTTCTTGTCATTTTCCTAAGCAGAGTTGAACTAGATATGGCCCGTGTGTGTAGGAAGCACAGTTCTTTTGTTCTCAGCAAGCTCTCTGTTCGGACCCCATAGAAAATACAGTACAGTAGAAGAGTGCTCTTTTCTCAAAAGCAGAGTGTGTTTCTTGTAAGACGAGCTAGCGTTTGTTTCCCAGTCCTAAATGGAGTTGAATCACATGCAGTTTCTGGTCGTACGAGCAAGAGATTTTTCTGGTAATAAGAGTAACTGTTGTGCTCCCATTGCCATACACAGGGCAAATAGCACTGGCGTCTGTTCCCAGCATGTACAGTGTATTGGACTGAAGAGGATCTACTGTTCTTTTCAGGATCCTAAGCAGAGTTGAACTAGATATGGCCCATGTGTATAGGAAGCACAGTTCATTTGTACTCAGCAAGCTCACTGTTCTGGCCCTATAGGAAACACAGTAGAGTAGAACAGTGCTTTTTCCACAAAAGAGAGTTTGTTTCTTGTAAGGTGAGCTAGCTTTGTTTCCCAGTCCTAAATGGAGTTGAATCACATGCAGTTTCTGGTCCTACGAGCAAGAATTGTTTTGTGGTAAGAAGAGTCACTATTGTGCTCCCATTGCCGTACACAGTGCAAATAGCACTCGCGTCTGTTCCCAGTAAGTACAGAGTATTGGACTGAAGAGGAGCTACTGTTCTCGTCAGTTACCTAAGCAGAGTTGAACTAGATATGGACCGTGTGTGTAGGAAGCACAGTTCTTTTGTTCTGAGCAAGCTCACTGTTTTGGACCTATAGGAAACACAGTAGAGTAGAAGAGTGCTTATATCTAAAAAGCAGAGTGTGTTTCTTGAAAGGCGAACTAGTGTTTGTTTCCCAGTCCTAAATGGAGTTGAATCAAATGCAGTTTTTGGTCCTACGAGCAAGAGTTGTTTTCTGGTAAGAAGAGTCACTATTGTGCTCCAATTGCCGTACACAGTGCAAATAACACTCGTGTCTGTTCCTAGCAAGTACAGTGTATTGGAATGAAGAGGAGCTACTGTTCTTGTCAGTTTCCTAAGCAGAGTTGAACTAGATATGACCCGTGTGTGTAGAAAGCACAGTTTTTTTGTTCTGAGCAAGCAGACTGTTTGGACCCCATAGGCAACACAGTAGAGTAGATGTGTGCCCTATTCTCAAAAGCAGAGTGTGTTTCTTATAAGACGAGCTAGCGTTTGTTTCCCAATCCTAAATGGAGTTGAGTCACAAGCAGTTTCTGGTCCTATGAGCTAGAGTTGTTTTCTGGTAAGAAGAGTCACTATTGTGCTCCCATTGCCGTACACTGTGCAAATAGCACTCGCGTCTGTTCCCAGTAAGTACAGTGTATTGGACTGAAGAGGAGCTACTGTTCTCGTCAGTTTCCTAATCAGAGTTGAACTAGATATGGACCGTATGTGTAGGAAGCACAGTTCTTTTGTTCTGAGCAAGCTCACTGTTTTGGACCTATAGGAAACACAGTAGAGTAGAAGAGTGCTTATATCTAAAAAGCAGAGTGTGTTTCTTGAAAGGCGAACTAGCGTTTGTTTCCCAGTCCTAAATGGAGTTGAATAAATGCAGATTTTGGTCCTACGAGCAAGAGTTGTTTTCTGGTAAGAAGAGTCACTATTGCGCTTCAATTGCTATACACAGTGCAAATAGCACTCGCCTCTCTTCCCAGCAAGTACAGTGTATTGGACTGAAGAGGAGCTACTGTTCTTGTCAGTTTCCTAAGCAGAGCTGAACTAGATATGGTCCCTGTGTGTAGGAAGCACAGTTCTTTTGTTCTGAGCAAGCTCACTGTTCTGGCCCTATAGGAAACACAGTAGAGTAGAAGAGTGCTCTTTTCTCAAAGGCAGACTGTGTTTCTTGTAAGGCAAGCTAGCGTTTGTTTCCCAGTCCGAAATGGAGTTAAATCACATGCAGTTTCTGGTCCTACGAGCAAGAGTTTTTTCTGGAAAAAAAAGAGTCACTATTGCGCTCCCATTGTCATACACAGGGAAAATAGCACTGGTGTCTGTTCCCAGCATGTACAGTGTATTGGACTGAAGAAGATCTACTGTTCCCGTCAGTTTCCTAAGCAGAGTTGAACTAGATATGGCCCGTGTGTGTAGGAAGCACAGTTCTTTTGTTCTTTGCAAGCTCACTGTTCTCGCCCTATAGGAAACACTGAAGAGTAGAAGAGTGCTCTATTCTCAAAAGCAGAGTGTGTTTCTTGTAAGGCGAGCTAGCGTTTGTTTCCCAGTCCTAAATTGAGTTGAATCACCTGCAGTTTGTGGTCCTACGAGCAAGAGTTTCTTCTGGTAAGAAGAGTCACTATTGTGCTCCCATTGTCATAAACAGGGCAAATAGCACTGGTTTCTCTTCCCAGCATGTACAGTGTATTGGACTGAAGAGGATCTACTGTTCTTGTCAGGTTCCAAAGCAGAGTTGAACTAGATATGGCCCGTGTGTGTAGGAAGCAGGGTTCTTTTTTTTCTGAGCAAGCTCACTGTTTGGACCCCATAGAAAATACAATAGAGTAGATGTGTGCCCTATTCTCAAAAGCAGAGCGTGTTTCTTGTAAGGCGAGCGAGCGTTTGTTTCGCAGTCCTTAGTGGATTGAATCAAATGCAGTTTCTGGTCCTAAGAGCAAGAGTTGTTTTCTGGTAAGAAGAGTCACTATTGTGCTCCCAGTGCCGTACACAGTGCAAATAGCACTCGCATCTGTTCTCAGTAAGTACAGTGTATTGGACTGAAGAGGAGCTACTGTTCTTGTCAGTTTCCTAAGCAGAGTTGAACTAGATATGGACCGTGTGTAGGAAGCACAGTTCTTTTGTTCTGAGCAAGCTCACTCTTCGAACTCCATAGGAAACACAGTAGAGTAGAAGAGTGCTCTTTTCTCAAAATCAGAGTGTGTTTCTTGTAAGGCGAGCTAGCATTTGTTTCCCAGTCCTAAATGGAATTGAATCAAATGCAGTTTTTGGTCCAATGAGCAGGAGTTGTTTTCTGGTAAGAAGAGACACTATTGTGCTCCCATTGCCACACACAGTACAAATAGCACTGGCGTCTGTTCCCAGAAAGTACAGTCTATGGGACTGCAGAGGAGCTACTGTTCTTGTCAGTTTCCTAAGCAGAGATGAACTAGATATGGCTCGTGTGTGTACAAAGCACATTTCTTTTGTTCTGAGCAAGCTCACTGTTGTAACCCCATAGGAAATACAGTAGAGTAGAAGAGTGCACTTTTCTCAAAAGCAGAGTGTGTTTCTTGTAAGGCGAGCTAGCATTTTTTCCCAGTCCAAAATGGAGTTGAGTCACATGCAGTTTCTGGTCCTATAATCTAGAGTTGTTTTCTGGTAAGGAGAGTCACTATTGCGCTCCCATTGTCATACACAGGGCAAATAGCACTGGCGTCTGATTCCAGCAAGTACAGTGTATTGGACTGGAGAGGATCTACTGTTCTTGTCATTTTCCTAAGTAGAATTGAACTAGATATGGCCCGTGTGTAAGAAGCAAAGTTCTTTTCTTCTGAGCAAGGTCACTGTTCTGGCCATATAAGAAAAACAGTAGAGTAGAAAAGTGCTCTTTTCTCAAAAGCAGAGTGTGTTTCTTCTAAGGCGAGCTAGCGTTTGTTTCCCAGTCCTAAATGGAGTTGAATCACATGCAGTTTTTGGTCCTACGAGCAAGAGTTGTTTTCTGGTAAGAAGAGTCACTATTGTGCTCCCATTGCCATACACAGTACAAATAGCACTCGCTTCTGGTTCCAGCAAGTACAGTGTATTGGACTGAAGAGGAGCTACTGCTCTTGTCAGTTTCTTAAGCAGAGTTGAACTAGATATGGCCCGTGTGTGTAGGAAGCACAGTTCTTTTGTTCTGTGCAAGCTCACTGTTCGAACCCCATAGGAAACACAGTAGAGTAGACGGGTGCTCTTTTCTCAAAAGCAGAGTGTGTTTCTTGTAAGGCGAGCTAGCATTTGTTTCCCAGTCCTAAATGGAGTTCAAATACACATGCAGTTTTTGGTCCTATGAGCAAGAGTTGGTTTCTGGTTAGAAGAGTCACTATTGCGCTCCGTTTGCCATACACAGTGCAAACAGCCTTTGTGTCTGTTCCCAGCAAGTACCGTGTATTGGACTGAAGAGGAGCTACTGTTCTTGTCAGTTTCCTAAGCAGAGTTGAACTAGATATGGCTCGTGTGTGCAGGAAGCACAGTTCTTTTGTTCTCAGCAAGCTCACTGTTCGGACCCCATAGAAAACACAGTAGAGTAGATGAGTGCTCTTTTCTCAAAAGCAGAGTGTGTTTCTTGTAAGGCGAGCTAGCGTTTGTTTCCCAGTCCTAAATGGAGTTGAATCACATGCAGTTTCTGGTCCTACGAGCAAGAATTGTTTTGTGGTAAGAAGAGTCACTATTGCGCTCCCATTGTCATACACAGTGCAAATTGCACTGGAGTCTGTTCCCAGCAAGTACAGTGTATTGGACTGAAGAGGATCTACTCTTCTTGTCAGGTTCCTAAGCAGAGTTGAACTAGATATGGCCCGAGTGTGTAGGAAGCACAGTTCTTTTGTTCTGAGCAAGTTCTCTATTTAGACCCCCATAGGAAACACAGTAGAGAAGAAGAGTGCTTTTTTCTCAAAAGCAGAGTGTGTTTCTTGTAAGGCGAGCTAGGGTTTGTTTCCCAGTCCTAAATGGAGTTGAATCCCATGCAGTTTCTGGTCCTACGAGCAATAGTTTTTTTCTGGTAAGAAGAGTCACTATTGTGCTCCCATTGCCATAGGCAGTGCAAATAGCACTCGCGTCTGTTCTCAGCAATTGCAGTGTATTGGACTGAAGAGGAGCTACTGTTCTTGTCAGTTTCCTAAGCAGAGTTGAACTAGATATGGCCCATGTGTGTAGGAAGCACAGTTCTTTGGTTCTGAGCAAGCTCTCTGTTCTGGCCCTATAGGAAACACAGTAGAGTAGAAGAGTGCTCTTTTCTCAAAAGCAGAGTGTGTTTCTTGTAAGGCGAGCTAGCGTTTGTTTCCCAGTTCTAAACGGAGTTGAGTAACATGCAGTTTTTGGTCCTATGAGCAAGAGTTGTTTTCTGGTAAGAAGAGTCACTGTTGCGCTCCCATTGCCATACACAGTACAAAAAGCACTCGCATCTGTTCCCAGAAAGTACAGTGTATTGGACTGAAGAGGAGCTACTGTTCTTGTCAGTTTCCTAAGCAGAGTTGAACTAGATATGGCCCGTGTGTGTAGGAAGCACAGTTGTTTTGTTCTGAGCAAGCTCACTGTTCGGACCCAATAGGAAACACAGTAGAGTAGAAGAGTGCTCATTTCTCAAAAGCAGAGTGTGTTTCTTGTAAGGCAAGCTACTGTTTGTTTCCCAGTCAGAAATGGACTTGAATCCCATGCAGTTTCTGGTCCTACGCGCAAGAGTTGTTTTCTTGTAAGAAGAGTCACTATTGTGCTCCCATTGCCATACACAGTGCAAATAGCACTCGCGTCTGCTCCCAGCAAGTAAAGAGTATTGGACTGAAGAGGAGCTACTGTTCTTGTCAGTTTCCTAAGCAGAGTTGAACTAGATATGGCCCCTGTGTGTAGGAAGCACAGTTCTTTTGTTCTGACCAAGCTCACTGTTCGGACATCATAGGAAACACAGTAGAGTAGAAGAGTGCCCTTTTCTCAAAAGCAGAGTGTTTTTCTTTTAAGGCGAGCTAGCGTTTGTTTCCCAGTCCTAAATGGATTTGAATCACATGCAGTTTCTGTTCCTATGAGCAAGAGTTGTTTTCTGGTAAGGAGAGTCACTATTGCGCTCCCATTGTCATACACAGGACAAATAGCACTGTCGTCTGTTCCCAGGAAGAACAGTGTATTGGACTGAAGAGGATCTACTGTTCTTGTCAGGTTCCTAATCAGAATTGAACTAGGTATGGCCGTGTGTGTAGGAAGCACAGTTCTTTTGTTCTGAGCAAGCTCACTGTTCTGGCCCTATAGGAACCACAGTAGAGTAGATGAGTACTCTTTTCTCAAAAGCAGAGTGTGTTTCTTGTAAGGCGAGCTAGCGTTTGTTTTCCAGTCCTAAATGGAGTTGAATCCCATGCAGTTTCTGATCCTACAAGCAAGAGTTGTTTTCTCGTAAAAAGAGTCACTATTGCGCTGCCATTGCCATACACAGGACAAATAGCACTGGCGTCTGTTCCCAGCAAGTACAGTGTATTGGACTGAAGAAGAGCTACTGTTCTTGTCAGTTTCCTAAGCAGAGTTGAACTAGATATGGTCCCTGTGTTTAGGAAGCACAGTTCTTTTGTTCTGAGCAAGCTCACTGTTCTGGCCCTATAGGAAACACAGTAGAGTAGAAGAGTGCTCTTTTCTCAAAGGCAGACTGTGTTTCTTGTAAGGCAAGCTAGCGTTTGTTTCCCAGTCCGAAATGGAGTTAAATCACATGCAGTTTCTGGTCCTACGAGCAAGAGTTTTTTCTGGAAAAAAAAGAGTCACTATTGCGCTCCCATTGTCATACACAGGGAAAATAGCACTGGTGTCTGTTCCCAGCATGTACAGTGTATTGGACTGAAGAAGATCTACTGTTCTCGTCAGTATCCTAAGCAGAGTTGAACTAGATATGGCCCGTGTGTGTAGGAAGCACAGTTCTTTTGTTCTTTGCAAGCTCACTGTTCTCGCCCTATAGGAAACACTGAAGAGTAGAAGAGTGCTCTATTCTCAAAAGCAGAGTGTGTTTCTTGTAAGGCGATCTAGCGTTTGTTTCCCAGTCCTAAATTGAGTTGAATCACCTGCAGTTTGTGGTCCTACGAGCAAGAGTTTCTTCTGGTAAGAAGAGTCACTATTGTACTCCCATTGTCATAAACAGGGCAAATAGCACTGGTTTCTCTTCCCAGCATGTACAGTGTATTGAACTGAAGAGGATCTACTGTTCTTGTCAGGTTCCTAAGCAGAATTGAACTAGATATGGCCCGTGTGTGTAGGAAGCACAGTATTTTTGTTCTGAGCAAGCTCACTGTTCGGACCCCATAGGAAACACAGTAGAGTAGACGAGTGCTCTTTTCTCAAAAGCAGAGTGTATTTCTTGTAAGGCGAACTCGCGTTTTTTTCCCAGTCTTAAATGGAGTTGAGTCACATGCAGTTTTTGCTCCTACGAGCAAGAGTTGTTTCCTGGTAAGAAGAGTCACTATTGCGCTCCCATTGCCATACACAGTGCAAATAGCACTCGCCTCTCTTCCCAGGAAGTACAGTGTATTGGACTGAAGAGGAGCTACTGTTCTTGTCAGTTTCCTAAGCAGAGTTGAATTAGATATGGTCCTTGTGTGTAGGAAGCACAGTTCTTTTGTTCTGAGCAAGCTTACTGTTCTGGCCCTATAGGAAACACAGTAGAGTAGAAGAGTGCTCTTTTCTCAAAAGCAGAGTGTGTTTCTTTTAAGGCGAGCTAGCGTTTTTTTTCCAGTCATAAATGGAGTTGAATCCCATGCAGTTTCTGATCCTACAAGCAAGAGTTGTTTTCTGGTAAAAAGAGTCACTATTGCGCTGCCATTGCCATACACAGGACAAATAGCACTGGCGTCTGTTCCCAGCAAGTACAGTGTATTGGACTGTAGAGGATCTACTGTTCGTGTCAGGTTCCTAAGCAGAATTGATCTAGAATTGGCCGTGTGTGTAGGAAGCACAGTTTTTTTTTGTTCTGAGCAAGCTCACTGTTCGGACCCCTTAAAAAACACAGTAGAGTAGAAGAGTGCTTTTTTCTCTAAAGCAGAGTGTGTTTCTTGTAAGGCGAGCTAGAGTTTGTTTCCTAGTCATAAATGGAGTTTAATCACATGCAGTTTCTGGTCCTACAAGCAAGAGTTGTTTTCTGGTAAGAAGAGTCACTGTTGTGCTGCCATTGCCATACACAGGACAAATAGCACTGTTGTCTTTTCCCAGCAAGTACAGTGTATTGGACTGAGGAGTATCTGCTGTTCTTGTCAGGTTCCTAAGCAGAATTGAACTAGATATGGCCGTGTGTGAAGGAAGCACAGTTCTTTTGTTCTGAGCAAGCTCACTGTTTGGACCCCATAGGAAACACAGTAGAGTAGAAGAGTGCTTTTTTCTCTAAAGCAGAGTGTGTTTCTTGTAAGGCGAGCTAGCGTTTGTTTCCCACTCCTAAAAGGAGTTGAATCACATGCAGTTTCTGGTCCTATGAGCAAGACTTGTTTTCTGTTAAGAAGAGTCACTATTGTGCTCCCATTGCCATACTGAGTGCAAATAGTACTCGTGTCTGTTTCCAGCAAGTACAGTGTATTGGACTGAAGAGGAGCTACTGTTCTTGTCAGTTTCCTAAGCAGAGTTGAACTAGATATGGCCCGTGTGTGTAGGAAGCACAGTTGTTTTGTTCTGAGCAAGCTCACTGTTCGGACCCAATAGGAAACACAGTAGAGTAGAAGAGTGCTCTTTTCTCAAAAGCAGAGTGTGTTTCTTGTAAGGCAAGCTACAGTTTGTCTCCCAGTCAGAAATGTACTTGAATCCCATGCAGTTTCTGGTCCTACGCGCAAGAGTTGTTTTCTTGTAAGAAGAGTCACTATTGCGCTCCCATTGCCATACACAGTGCAAATAGCACTCGTGTCTGCTCCCAGCAAGTACAGTGTATTGGACTGAAGAGGAGCTACTCTTCTTGTCAGTTTCCTAAGCAGAGTTGAACTAGATATGGCCCCTGTGTGTAGGAAGCACAGTTCTTTTGTTCTGACCAAGCTCACTGTTTGGACATCATAGGAAACACAGTAGAGTAGAAGAGTGCCCTTTTCTCAAAAGCAGAGTGTTTTTCTTTTAAGGCGAGCTAGCGTTTGTTTCCCAGTCCTAAATGGATTTGAATCACATGCAGTTTCTGTTCCTATGAGCAAGAGTTGTTTTCTGGTAAGGAGAGTCACTATTGCGCTCCCATTGTCATACACAGGGCAAATAGCAATGGCGTCTGTTCCCATCATGTACAGTGTATTGGACTGAAGAGGATCTACTGTTCTTATCAGTTTCCTAAACAGAATTGAACTAGATATGGCCATGGGTATAAAAAGCGCAGTTCTTTTGTTCTGAGCAAGCTCTCTGTTCTGGCCCTATAGGAAACACAGTAGAGTAGAAGAGTGCTCTTTTCTCAAAAGCAGAGTGTGTTTCTTGTAAAGCACGCTAACATTTGTTTCCCAGTCCTAAATGGTGTTGAATCACATGCAGTTTTTGGTCCTACGAGCAAGAGTTGTTTTCTGGTAAGAAGAGTCACTATTGCGCTCCAATTGCCATACACAGTGCAAATAGCACTCGCGTCTGTTTTCAGCAAGTGCAGTGTATTGGACTGAAGAGGAGCTACTGTTCTTGTCAGTTTCCTAAGCAGAGTTGAACGAAATAGGCCCCGTGTGTGTGGGAAGCACAGTTCTTTTGTTCTGACCAAGCTCACTGATCAGACACCATAGGAAACACAGTAGAGAAGAAGAGTGCTCATTTCTCAAAAGCATAGTGTGTTTCTTGTAAGGCGAGCTATTGTTTGTTTCCCAGTACTAAATGGAGTTGAATCACATGCAGTTTCTTGTCCTACGAGCAAGAGATGTTTTCTGGTAAGAAGAGTCAATATTGCGCTCCCATTTCCATACACAGTGCAAATAGCACTGGCGTCTGTTCCCAGCAAGTACAGTGTATTGGACTGAAGAGGATCTACTGTTCTTGTCAGTTTCCTAAGCAGAATTGAACTAGGTATGGTCCGTGTTTGTAGGAAGCACAGTTCTTTTTTTCTGAGCAAGCTCACTGTTTGGACCCCATAGGAAACACAGTAGAGTAGAAGAGTGCTCTTTTCTCAAAAGCAGAGTGTGTTTCTTGTAAGGCGAGCTAGTGTTTGTTTCCCGTTCCTAAATGGAGTTGAGTCACATGCAGTTTCTGGTCCTACGAGCAAGAGTTGTTTTCTGGTAAGAAGAGTCACTATTGCGATCCCATTGCCATACACAGGACAAATAGCACTGTCGTCTGTTCCCAGGAAGAACAGTGTATTGGACTGAAGAGGATCTACTGTTCTTGTCAGGTTCCTAATCAGAATTGAACTAGATATGGCCTTGTGTGTAGGAAGCACAGTTCTTTTGTTCTGAGCAAGCTCACTGTACTGGCCCTATAGGAAACACAGTAGAGTAGATGAGTGCTCTTTTCTCAAAAGGAGAGTGTGTTTCTTGTAAGGCGAGCTAGCGTTTGTTTTCCAGTCCTAAATGGAGTTGAATCCCATGCAGTTTCTGATCCTACAAGCAAGAGTTGTTTTATCGTAAAAAGAGTCATTATTGCGCTGCCATTGCCATACACAGGACAAATAGCACTGGCGTCTGTTCCCAGCAAGTACAGTGTATTAGATTAAAGAGGATCTACTGTTTTTGTCAGGTTCCTAAGCAGAATTGATCTAGAATTGGCCGTGTGTGTAGGAAGCACAGTTCTTTTGTTCTGAGCAAGCTCACTGTTCGGACCCCTTAAAAAACACAGTAGAGTAGAAGAGTGCTTTTTTCTCTAAAGCAGAGTGTGTTTCTTGTAAGGCGAGCTAGCGTTTGTATCCTAGTCATAAATGGAGTTTAATCACATGCAGTTTCTGGTCCTACAAGCAAGAGTTGTTTTCTGGTAAGAAGAGTCACTGTTGTGCTGCCATTGCCATACACAGGACAAATAGCACTGTTGTCTTTTCCCAGCAAGTACAGTGTATTGGACTGAAGAGTATCTGCTGTTCTTGTCAGGTTCCTAAGCAGAATTGAACTAGATATGGCCGTGTGTGAAGGAAGCACAGTTCTTTTGTTCTGAGCAAGCTCACTGTTTGGACCCCATAGGAAACACAGTAGAGTAGAAGAGTGCTTTTTTCTCTAAAGCAGAGTGTGTTTCTTGTAAGGCGAGCTAGCATTTGTTTCCCAGTCCTAAATGGAGTTGAATCACATGCAGTTTCTGGTCCTACGAGCAAGACTTGTTTTCTGGTAAGAAGAGTCACTATTGTGCTGCCATTGCCATACACAGGACAAATAGCACTGTTGTCCTTTCCCAGCAAGTACAGTGTATTGGACTGTAGAGGATCTCCTGTTCTTGTCAGGTTCCTAAGCAGAATTGAACTAGATATGGCCCTGTGTGTAGGAACCACAGTTTTTTTGTTCTGATCAAGGTCACTGTTCAGACACCATAGGAAACACAGTAGAGTAGAAGAGTGCTCTTTTCTCTAAAGCAGAGTGTGTTTCTTGTAAGGCGAGCTCGCGTTTGTTTCCCAGTCCTAAATGGAGTTGAGTCACATGCATTTTTTGGTCCTACGAGCAAGAGTTTTTTTCTTGTAAGAAGAGTCATTGTTGTGTTCCAATTGCCATACACAGTGCAAATAGCACTCGCGTCTGTTCCCAGCAAGTACAGTGTATCGGACTGAAGAGGAGCTACTGTTCTTGTCAGTGTCATAAGCAGAGTTGAACTAGATATGGCCCGTGTGTGTAGGAAGCACAGTTCTTTTGTTCAGAGCAAGCTCACTGTTCTGGCCCTATAGGAAACACAGTAGAGTAGAAGAGTGCTCTTTTCTCTAAAGCAGAGTGTGTTTCTTGGAAGGCGAGCTCGCGTTTGTTTCCCAGTCTTAAATGGAGTTGAGTCACATGCAGTTTTTGGTCCTATGAGCAAGAGTTGTTTTTTGGTAAGAAGAGTCACTATTGTGCTCCAAATTCCATACTCAGTGCAAATAGCACTCGCGTCTGTTCCCAGCAAGTACAGTGTATTGGACTGAAGAGGAGCTACTGTTCTTGTCAGTTTCCTAAGCAGAATTGAACTAGATATGGCCGTGTGTGTAGGAATCACAGTTTTTTTGTTCTGAGCAAGCTCACTGTTTGGACCGCATAGGAAACACAGTAGAGTAGAAGTGTGCTCTTTTCTCATAAGCAGAGTGTGTTTCTTGTAAGGCGAGCTAGCGTTTGTTTCCCAGTCCTAAAGGGAGTTGAATCACATGCCGTTTCTGGTCCTATGAGCAAGATTTGTTTTCTGGTAAGAAGAGTCACAATTGTGCTGCCATTGCCATACCAGGACAAATAGCACTGTTGTCTGTTCCCAGCAAGTACAGTGTATTGGACTGAATAGTATCTACTGTTCTTGTCAGGTTCCTAAGCAGAATTGAACTAGGTATGGCGGTGTGTGTAGGAAGCACAGTTTTTTTGTTCTAAGCAAGCTCACTGTTCGGACCCCATAGGAAACACAGTAGAGTAGAAGAGTGTTCTTTTCTCAAAAGCAGAGTGTGTTTCTTGTAAGGCGAGCTAGCGTTTGTTTCCTAGTCCTAAATGGAGTTGAATCACAAGCATTTTCTGGTCCTATGAGCAAGAGTTGTTTTCTGTTAAGGAAAGTTACTATTGCGCTCCCATTGCCATATACAGTGCAATTAGCACTCGCGTCTGTTCCCAGCAAGTACAGTGTATTGGACTGAATAGGAGCTACTGTTCTTGTCAGTTTCCTAAGCGGAGTTGAACTAGATATGGTCCGTGTGTGTAGGAAGCACAGTTCTTTTGTTCTGAGCAAGCTCACTGTTCGGACCCCATAGGAAACACAGTAGAGTAGAAGAGTGCTCTTTTCTCAAAAGCAGAGTGTGTTTCTTGTAAGGCGAGTTCGCGTTTGTTTCCCAGTCTTAAATGGAGTTGAGTCACATGCATTTTTTGGTCCTACGAGCAAGAGTTGTTTTCTGGTAAGAAGAGTCATATTGCGCTCCAATTGCAATACACAGTGCAAATAGCACTCGCCTCTCTTCCCAGCAAGTACAGTGTATTGGACTGAAGAGGAGCTACTGTTCTTGTCAGTTTCCTAAGCAAAGTTGAACTAAATATGGTCCGTGTGTGTAGGAAGCACAGTTCTTTTGTTCTGAGCAAGCTCACTGTTCTGGCCCTATAGGAAACACAGTAGAGTAGAAGAGTGCTCTTTTCTGAAAAGCAGAGTGTGTTTCTTGTAAGGCGAGCTAGCGTTTGTTTTCCAGTCCTAAATGGAGTTTAATCCCATGCAGTTTCTATCCTACGAGCAAGAGTTGTTTTCTGGTAAAAAGAGTCACCATTGCACTGTCATTAACATACACAGGACAAGTAGCACTGGCGTCTGTTCCCAGCAAGTACAGTGTATTGGACTGAAGAGGATCTGCTGTTCTTGTCAGGTTCCTAAGCAAAATTGAACTAGATATGGCCCTGTGTGTAGGAAGCACAGTTTATTTGTTCTGTGCAAGGTCACTGTTCGGACCCCATAGGAAACACAGTAGAGTAGAAGCGTGCTCTTTTCTCTAAAGCAGAGTGTGTTTCTTGTAAGGCAAGCTCGCGTTTGTTTCCCAGTCCTAAATGGAGTTGAGTCACATGCATTTATTGTTCCTACGAGCAAGAGTTGTTTTCTTGTAAGAAGAGTCACTATTGTGCTCCAATTGCCATACACAGTGCAAATAGCACTCGCGTCAGTTCCCAGGAAGTACAGCATATCGGACTAAAGAGGAGCTACTGTTCTTGTCAGTGTCCTAAGCAGAGTTGAACTAGATATGGCCCGTGTGTGTAGGAAGCACAGTTCTTTTGTTCTGAGCAATCTCATTGTTCTGGCCCTATATTAAACACAGTAGAGTAGAAGAGTGCTCTTTTCTCTAAAGCAGAGTGTGTTTCTTGGAAGGCGAGCTCGCGTTTGTTTCCCACTCCTAAATGGAGTTGAGTAACATGCAGTTTTTGGTCCTACGAGCAAGAGTTGTTTTCTGGTAAGAAGAGTCACTATTGTGCTCCAAATGCCATACACAGTGCAAATAGCACTCGTGTCTGTTCCCAGCAAGTACAGTGTATTGGACTGAAGAGGAACTACTGTTCTTGTCAGTTTCCTAAGCAGAATTGAACTAGATATGGCCGTGTGTGTACGAATCACAGTTTTTTTGTTCTGAGCAAGCTCACTGTTTGGACCCCATAGGAAACACAGTAGAGTAGAAGAGTGCTCTTTTCTCATAAGCAGAGTGTGTTTCTTGTAAGGCAAGCTAGCGTTTGTTTCCCAGTCCTAAACGGAGTTGAATCACATGCCGTTTCTGGTCCTACGAGCACGATTTGTTTTCTGGTAAGAAGCGTCACTATTGTGCTGCCATTGCCATACACAGGACAAATAGCCCTGTTGTCTTTTCCCAGCAAGTACAGTGTATTGGACTGAATAGGAGCTACTGTTCTTGTAAGTTTCCTAATCAGAGTTGAACTAGATATGTTCCGTGTGTGTAGGAAGCACAGTTCTTTTGTTCTGTGCAAGCTCACTGTTTGGACCCCATAGGAAACACAGTAGAGTAGAGGTGAGCTCTTTTCTCAAAAGCAGAATGTGTTTCTTGTAAAGCGAGCTAGCGTTTGTTTCCCAGTCCTAAATGGAGTTGAGTCACATGCAGTTTTTGGTCCTGCAAGCAAGAGTTGTTTTCTGGTAAGAAGAGTCAGTATTGTGCTCCAATTGCCACACACAGTGCAAATAGCACTCGCGTCTGTTCCCAGCAAGTACAGTGTATTGGACTGAAGAGGAGCTACTGTTCTTGTCAGTTTACTAAGCAGAGTTGAACTAGATATGGTCCGTGTTTGTAGGAAGCACAGTTGTTTTTTCTGAGCAAGCACACTGTTCGGACCCGATAGGAAACACAGTAGAGTAGAAGAGTGCTCTTTTCTCAAAAGCAGAGTGTGTTTCTTGTAAGGCGAGCTAGCGTTTGTTTCCTAGTCCTAAATGGATTTAATCACATGCAGTTTCCGGTCCTATGAGCAAGAGTTGTTTTCTGGTAAGGAAAGTTACTATTGCGCACCCGGCCATACACAGTGCAAATAGCACTCGCGTCTGTTCCCAGCAAGTACAGTGTATTGGACTGAATAGGAGCTACTGTTCTTTTCAGTTTCCTAAGCAGAGTTGAACTAGATATGGTCCGTGTGTGTAGGAAGCACAGTTCTTTTGTTCTGAGCAGGCTCACTGTTCGGACCATACAGGAAACACAGTAGAGTAGAAGAGTGCTCTTTTCTCAAAAGCAGAGTATGTTTCTTGTAAGGCGAGCTAGGCTTTGTTTCCCAGTCCTAAATGGAGTTGAATCACATGCAGTTTCTGGACCTATGAGCAAGAGTTGTTTTCTGGTATGGAGAGTCACTATTGCGCTCCCATTGTCATACAAAGAGCAAATAGCACTGACTTCTGTTCCCAGCATGTACAGTGTATAGGACTGAAGAGGATCTACTGTTCTTCTCATTTTCATAAGCAGAATTGAACTGGATATGTCCCGTGTGTGTAGGAAGCAAAATTCTTTTGTTCTGACCAAGCCCACTGTTCTAGCCCTATAGGAAACACAGTAGAGTAGAAGACTGCTCTTTTCTCAAAAGCAGAGTGTGTTTCTTGTAAGGCGAGCTAGCGTTTGTTTCCCATTCCTAAATGGAGTTGAATCACATGCAGTTTCTGGTCCTACGAGTAGAGTTATATTTTGGTAAGAAGAGTCACTATTGTGCTCCCATTGCCATATACAGTACAAATAACACTTGCGTCTGTTCCAATCAAGTACAGTGTATTGAACTGAAGAGAAGCTACTGTTCTTGTCAGTTTCAGATGCAGAGTTGAACTAGATATGTGACGTGTGTAGGAAGCACAGTTCTTTTTTTCTGAGCAAGCTCACTGTTCTGGCCCTATAGGAAACACAGTAGATTAGAAGAGTACTCTTTTCTCAAAAGCAGAGTGTGTTTCTTGTAAGTCGAGATAGCATTTGTTTCCCAGTCCTAAATGGACTTGAATCACATGCAGTTTCTGGTCCTACAAGCAAGAGTTTTTTCTGGTAAGAAGAGTCACTATTGTGCTCCAATTGTCATACACAGGGCAAATAGCCCTGGCATTTGTTCCCAGCATGTACAGTGTATTGGACTGAAGAGGATCTACTGTTCTTGTCAGTTTCCTAAGCAGAGTTGAACTAGATATGGCCCGTGTGTGTAGGAAGCACAGTTCTTTTGTTCTGAGCAAGCTCACTGTTCTGGCCCTATAGAAAACACAGTAGAGTAGAAGTGTGCCCTTTTCTCAAAAGCAGAGCTTGTTTCTTGTAAGGCGAGCTAGCGTTTGTTTCCCAGTCCTAAGTGGAGTTGAATCACATGCAATTTCTGGTCCTACGAGCAAGAGATGTTTTCTGGAAAAAGAGTCACTATTGCGCTCCCATTGTCATACACAGGGCAAATATCCCTGGCGTCTTTTCCCAGCATGTACAGTGTATTGTACTGAAGAGGATCTACTGTTCTTGTCAGTTTCCAATGCAGAGTTGAACTAGATATGGCCCGTGTGTGTATGAAGCACATTTCTTTTGTTCTGAGCAAGCTCACTGTTCTGGCCCTATAGGAAACACAGTAGAGTAGAAGAGTCATCTTTTCTTAAAAGCAGAGTGTGTTTCTTGTAAGGCAAGCTAGCGTTTGTTTCCTAGTCGTAAATGGAGTTGAATCCCATGCAGTTTCTGGTCCTAGGAGCAAGAGTTGTTTTGTGGTAAGAAGAGTCACTATTGCGCTCCCATTGTCATACACAGTGCAAATAGCACTGGTGTCTGTTAACAGCAAGTACAGTGTATTGTACTGAAGGGGATCTACTGTTCTTGTCAGTTTCCTAAGCATAATTGAACTAGATATGGCCCGTGTGTGTAGGAAGCACAGTTTTTTTGTTCTGAGCAAGCTCACTTTTCGGACCCCATAGAAAACACAGTAGAGTAGAAGTGTGCCCTTTTCTCAAAAGCAGAGCTTGTTTCTTGTAAGGCAAGCTAGCGTTTGTTTCACAGTCCTAAGTGGAGTTGAATCACATGCAGTTTCTGGTCCTCAGAGCCATAGTTGTTTTCTGGTAAGAAGAGTCACTATTGTGCTCCCATTGCTGCACACAGTGCAAATAGCACTCGCGTCTGTTCCCAGCAAGTACAGTGTATTGGACTGAAGAGGAGCTACTGTTCTTGTCAGTTTCCTAAGCAGAGTTGAACTAGATATGGCCCGTGTGTGTAGGAAGCACAGTTCTTTGGTTCTGAGCAAGCTCACTGTTCTGGCCCTATAGAAAACACAGTAGAGTAGAAGTGTGCCCTTTTCTCAAAAGCAGAGCTTGTTTCTTGTAAGGCGAGCTAGTGTTTGTTTCCCAGTCCTAAGTGGAGTTGAATCACATGCAGTTTCTGGTCCTACGAGCAAGAGATGTTTTCTGGTAAAAAGAGTCACTATTGCGCTCCCAGTGCCATACACAGTGCAAATAGCACTCGTGTCTGTTCCCAGCAAGTACAGTGTATTGGACTGAAGGGGATCTACTGTTTTTGTCAGTTTCCTAAGCAGAGTTGAACTAGATATGGCCCGTGTGTGTAGGAAGCACAGTTCTTTTGTTCTGAGCAAGCTCACTGTTCTGGTCCTATAGGAAACACAGTAGAGTAGAAGAGTGCTCTTTTCTCAAAAGCAGAGTGTGTTTCTTGTAAGGCGAGCTAGTGTTTGCTTCCCAGACCTAAATGGAGTTGAATCCCATGCAGTTTCTGGTCCTACGAGCAAGAGTTGTTTTCTGGTAAGAAGAGTCACTATTGCGCTCCCATTGTCATACACAGGGCAAATATCCCTGGCGTCTTTTCCCAGCATGTACAGTGTATTGGACTGAAGAGGATCTACTGTTATTGTCAGTTTCCGATGCAGAGTTGAACTAGATATGGCCCGTGTGTGTATGAAGCACATTTCTTTTGTTCTGAGCAAGCTCAATGTTCTGGCCCTATAGGAAACACAGTAGAGTAGAAGAGTCATCTTTTCTTAAAAGCAGAGTGTGTTTCTTGTAAGGCAAGCTAGCGTTTGTTTCCTAGGCGTAAATGGAGTTGAATCCCATGCAGTTTCTGGTCCTAGGAGCAAGAGTTGTTTTGTGGTAAGAAGAGTCACTATTGTGCTCCCATTGTCATACACAGTGCAAATAGCACTGGTGTCTGTTAACAGCAAGTACAGTGTATTGTACTGAAGGGGATCTACTGTTCTTGTCAGTTTCCTAAGCATAATTGAACTAGATATGGCCCGTGTGTGTAGGAAGCACAGTTTTTTTGTTCTGAGCAAGCTCACTTTTCGGACCCCATAGAAAACACAGTAGAGTAGATGTGTGCCCTTTTCTCAAAAGCAAAGCTTGTTTCTTGTAAGGCAAGCTAGCGTTTGTTTCCCAGTCCTAAGTGGAGTTGAATCACATGCAGTTTCTGGTCCTCAGAGCCATAGTTTTTTTCTGGTAAGAAGAGTCACTATTGTGCTCCCATTGCTGTACACAGTGCAAATAGCACTCGCGTCTGTTCCCAGCAAGTACAGTGTATTGGACTGAAGAGGAGCTACTGTTCTTGTCAGTTTCCTAAGCAGAGTTGAACTAGATATGGCCCGTGTGTGTAGAAAGCACAGTTCTTTTGTTCTGAGCAAGCTCACTGTTCTGGCCCTATAGGAAACACAGTTGAGTAGAAGAGTGCTCTTATCTCAAAAGCAGAGTGTGTTTCTTGTAAGGAGAGCTAGCGTTTGTTTCCCAGTCCTAAATGGAGTTGAATCACATGCAGTTTTTGGTCCTATGCGCAAGAGTTGTTTTCTGGTAACTAAAGTCACTATTGTGCTCCAATTGCCAAACACAGTGCAAATAGCGCTCACATCTGTTTCCAGCAAGTACAGTGTATTGGACTGAAGAGGAGCTACTATTCTTGTCAGTTTCCTAAGCAGAGTTGAACTAGATATGGCCTGTGTGTGTAGGAAGCACAGTTCTTTTGTTCTCAACAAGCTCACTGTTCAGGCCCCATAGAAAACACAGTAGAGTAGAAGAGTGCTCTTTTGTCAAAAGCAGAGTGTGTTTCTTGTAAGGTGAGCTAGCGTTTGTTTCCCAGTCCTAAATGGAGTTGAAATACACATGCAGTTTCTGTTCCTATGAGCAAGTGTTGTTTTCTGGTTAGAAGAGTCACTATTGCGCTCCCTTTGCCATACACAATGCAAATAGCCCTCGCGTCTGTTCCCAGCAAGTACAGTGTATTGGACTGAAGAGGAGCTACTGTTCTTGTCCCTTTCCTAAGGAGAGTTGAACTACATATGGCCCATGTGCGAAGGAAGCTCAGTTCTTTTGTACTCAGCAAGCTCACTGTTCTGGCCCTATAGGAAACACAGTAGAGTAGAAGAGTGCTCTTTCCACAAAAACAGAGTGTGTTTCTTGTAAGGCGAGCTAGCCTCTGTTTCGCAGTCTAAATGCAGTTGAATCACATGCAGTTTCCGTTCCTACGAGCAAGAGTTTTTTTCTGGTAAGGAAAGTCACTATTGCGCTCCCATTGACATACACATTGCAAATAGCACTCGCGTCTGTTCCCAGCAAGTACAGTGTATTGGACTGAAGAGGAGCTACTGTTCTTGTTAGTTTCCTAAGCAGAATTGAACTAGATATGGCCCGTGTGGGTAGGAAGCACAGTTCTTTTGTTCTGAGCAAGCTCACTGTTTGGACCACATAGGAAACACAGTAGAGAAGAAGAGTGCTCTTTTCTCAAAAGCAGAGTGTGTTTCTTGTAAGGCAAGCTAGCGTTTGTTTCCCAGTCCTAAATGGAGTTGAATCACATGCAGTTTCTGGTCCTACGAGCAAGAGTTGTTTTCTGGTAAGAAGAGTCACTATTGCGCTCCCATTGCCATACACAGTGCAAAGAGCACTGGCGTCTGTACCCAGCCTGTACAGCGTATTGGACTGAAGAGAATCTACTGTTCTTGTCAGTTTCCTAAGCAGAGTTGAACTAGATATGGCCCGTGTGTGTAGGAAGCAGAGTTCTTTTGTTCTCAGCAAGCTCACTGATCGGACCCCATAGGAAACACAGTAGAGTAGAAGAGTGCTCTTTTCTCAAAAGCAGAGTGTGTTTCTTGTAAGGCGAGCTAGCGTTTGTTTCCCAGTCTTAAATGGAGTTGAATCACATGCAGTTTCTGGTCATACGAGCAAGAGTTGTTTTCTGGTAAGAAGAGTCACTATTGTGCTCCCATTGTCACACACAGGGCAAATAGCCCCGGCGTCTCTTCCCAGCATGTACAATCTATTGGACTAAAGAGGTTCTATTGTTCTTGTCAGTTTCCTAAGCAGAATTGAACAAAATATGGCCCGTGTGTGTAGGAAGCACATTTCTTTTGTTCTGAGCAAGCTCACATTTCGAACCCCATAGGAAACACAGTAGAGTAGAAGAGTGCATTTTTCTCAAAAGCAGAGTGTGTTTCTTGTAAGGCGAGCTAGCGTTTGTTTCCCAGTCCTAAATGGAGATGAAATACACATGCAGTTTCTGGTCCTACGAGCAAGAGTTGTTTTCTGGTAAGAAGAGTCACTATTGCGCTCCCTTTGCCATACACAGTGCAAATAGCCCTCGCGTCTGTTCCCAGCAAGTACAGTGTATTGGACTGAAGAGGAGCTACTGTTCTTGTCACTTTCCTAAGCAGAGTTGAACTAGATTTGACCCATGTGTGTAGGAAGCTCAGTTCTTTTGTACTCAGCAAGCTCACTGTTCTGACCCTATAAAAAACACAGTAGAGTAGAAGAGTGCTCTTTCCTCAAAAACAGAGTGTGTTTTTTGTAAGGGGAGCTAGCCTTTGTTTCGCAGTCCTAAATGGAGTTGAATCACATGCAGTTTCCGTTCCTACGAGCAAGAGTTTTTTTCTGGTAAGGAAAGTCACTATTGTGCTCCCATTGTCATACACAGTGCAAATAGCACTCACGTCTGTTCCCAGCAAGTACAGTGTATTGTACTGAAGAGGAGCTACAGTTCTTGTAAGTTTCCTAAGCAAAATTGAACTGGATATGGCCCGTGTGTGTAGGAAGCACAGTTCTTTTGTTCTGAGCAAGCTCACTGTTTGGACCCCATAGGAAACACAGTAGAGTAGAAGAGTGCTCTTTTCTCAAAAGCAGAGTGTGTTTCTTGTAAGGCGAGCTAGCGTTTGTTTTCCAGTCCTAAATGGAGTTGAATCACATGCAGTTTCTGGTCCTACGAGCAAGAGTTGTTTTCTGGTAAGAAGAGTCACTATTGCGCTCCCATTGACATACACTGTGCAAATAGCACTGGCGTCTGTACCCAGCATGTACAGTGTATTGGACTGAAGAGGATCTACTGTTCTTGTCAGTTTCCTAAGCAGAATTGAACTAGGTATGGCCCGTGTATGCAGGAAGCACAGTTCTTTTGTTCTGAGCAAGCTCACTGTTCTTGCCCTATAGGAATCACAGTAGAGTAGAAGAGTGCTCTTTCCTCAAAAGCAGAGTGTGTTTCTTGTAAGGCAAGCTAGAGTTTGTTTCCCAGTCCTAAATGGAGTTGAATCACATGCAGTTTCCGTTCCTACGAGCAAGAGTTGTTTTCTGGTAAGGAAAGTCATTATTGCGCTCCCATTGCCATACACAGTGCAAATAGCACTCCCGTCTGTTCCCAGCAAGTACAGTGTATTGGACTGAAGAGGAGCTACTGTTCTTGTCAGTTTCCTAAGCAGAGTTGAACTAGATATGGCCTGTGTGTGTAGGAAGCACAGTTCTTTTGTTCTCAGCAAGCTCACTGTTCGGACCCCATAGAAAACACAGTAGAGTAGAAGAGTGCTCTTTTCTCAAAAGCAGAGTGTGTTTCTTGTAAGGTGAGCTAGCATTTGTTTCCCAGTCCTAAATGGAGTTGAAATACACATGCAGTTTCTGTTCCTATGAGCAAGTGTTGTTTTCTGGTTAGAAGAGTCACTATTGCGCTCCCTTTTCCATACACAATGCAAATAGCCCTCGCGTCTGTTCCCAGCAAGTACAGTGTATTGGACTGAAGAGGAGCTACTGTTCTTGTCAGTTTCCTAAGCAGAGTTGAACTAGATATGGCCCATGTTTGTAGGAAGCTCAGTTCTTTTGTACTCAGCAAGCTCACTGTTCTGGCCCTATAGGAAACACAGTAGAGTAGAAGAGTGCTCTTTCCTCAAAAACAGAGTGTGTTTCTTATGAGGCGAGCTAGCCTTTGTTTCCCAGTCCTAAATGGAGTTGAATCACATGCAGTTTCCGTTCCTATGAGCAAGAGTTTTTTTCTGTTAAGGAAAGTCACTATTGCGCTCCCATTGACATACACATTGCAAATAGCACTCGCGTCTGTTCCCAGCAAGTACAGTGTATTGGACTGAAGAGGAGCTACTGTTCTTGTTAGTTTCCTATGCAGAATTGAACTAGATATGGCCCGTGTGTGTAGGAAGCACAGTTCTTTTGTTCTGAGCAAGCTCACTATTTGGACCCCATAGGAAACACAGTAGAGAAGAAGAGGGCTCTTTTCTCAAAAGCAGAGTGTGTTTCTTGTAAGGCAAGCTAGCATTTGTTTCCCAGTCCTAAATGGAGTTGAATCACATGCAGTTTCTGGTCCTACGAGAAAGAGTTGTTTTCTGGTAAGAAGAGTCACTTTTGCGCTCCAATTGCCATACACAGTTCAAAGAGCACTGGCGTCTGTACCCAGCATGTACAGCGTATTGGACTGAAGATAATCTACTGTTCTTGTCAGTTTCCTAAGCAGAGTTGAACTAGATATGGCCCGTGTGTGTAGGAAGCAGAGTTCTTTTGTTCTCAGCAAGCTCACTGATCGGACCCCATAGGAAACACAGTAGAGTAGAAGAGTGCTCTTTTCTCAAAAGCAGAGTGTGTTTCTTGTAAGGCGAGCTAGCGTTTGTTTCCCAGTCTTAAATGGAGTTGAATCACATGCAGTTTCTGGTCATACGAGCAAGAGTTGTTTTCTGGTAAGAAGAGTCACTATTGTGCTCCCATTGTCACACACAGGGCAAATAGCCCCGGCGTCTCTTCCCAGCATGTACAATCTATTGGACTGAAGAGGTTCTACTGTTCTTGTCAGTTTCCTAAGCAGAATTGAACAAAATATGGCCCGTGTGTGTAGGAAGCACAGTTCTTTTGTTCTGAGCAAGCTCACATTTCGAACCCCATAGGAAACACAGTAGAGTAGAAGAGTGCATTTTTCTCAAAAGCAGAGTGTGTTTCTTGTAAGGCAAGCTAGCGTTTGTTTCCCAGTCCTAAATGGAGATGAAATACACATGCAGTTTCTGGTCCTACAAGCAAGAGTTGTTTTCTGGTAAGAAGAGTCACTATTGCGCTCCCTTTGCCATACACAGTGCAAATAGCCCTCGCGTCTGTTCCCAGCAAGTACAGTGTATTGGACTGAAGAGGAGCTACTGTTCTTGTCACTTTCCTAAGCAGAGTTGAACTAGATATGACCCATGTGTGTAGGAAGCTCAGTTCTTTTGTTCTGAGCAAGCTCACTGTTCTGGCCCTATAAAAAACACGTTTGAGTAGAAGAGTGCTCTTTCCTCAAAAACAGAGTGTATTTTTTGTAAGGGGAGCTAGCCTTTGTTTCGCAGTCCTAAATGGAGTTGAATCACATGCAGTTTCCGTTCCTACGAGCAAGAGTTTTTTTCTGGAAAGGAAAGTCACTATTGTGCTCCCATTGTCATACACAGTGCAAATAGCACTCGCGTCTGTTCCCAGCAAGTACAGTGTATTGTACTGAAGAGGAGCTACAGTTCTTGTTAGTTTCCTAAGCAAAATTGAACTAGATATGGCCCGTGTGTGTAGGAAGCA
The DNA here is from genome assembly GCF_949786415.1 of Peromyscus eremicus. NCBI lineage: Eukaryota > Metazoa > Chordata > Mammalia > Rodentia > Cricetidae > Peromyscus > Peromyscus eremicus. The sequence goes on from NW_026735715.1 coordinate 92,695, forward strand.
CAGTTCTTTTGTTCTGAGCAAGCTCACTGTTTGGACCCCATAGGAAACACAGTAGAGTAGAAGAGTGCTCTTTTCTCAAAAGCAGAGTGTGTTTCTTGTAAGGCGAGCTAGCGTTTGTTTTCCAGTCCTAAATGGAGTTGAATCACATGCAGTTTCTGGTCCTACGAGCAAGAGTTGTTTTCTGGTAAGAAGAGTCACTATTGCGCTCCCATTGACATACACTGTGCAAATAGCACTGGCGTCTGTACCCAGCATGTACAGTGTATTGGACTGAAGAGGATCTACTGTTCTTGTCAGTTTCCTAAGCAGAATTGAACTAGATATGGCCCGTGTATGTAGGAAGCACAGTTCTTTTGTTCTGAGCAAGCTCACTGTTTGGACCCCGTAGGAAACACAGTAGAGTAGACAGTGCTCTTTTCTCAAAAGCAGAGTGTGTTTCTTGTAAGGCGACCTAGCGTTTGTTTCCCAGTTCTACATGGATTTGAATTACATGCAATTTCTGGTCCTACGAGCAAGGGATGTTTTCTGGTAAGAAGAATCACTATTGCGCTCCCATTGCCAAACACAGTGCAAATAGCACTGGCGTCTGTTCCCAGCATGTACAGTGTATTGGACTGAAGAGTATCTACTGTTATTGTCAGTTTCCTAAGCAGAATTGAACTAGATATGGCCCGTGTCTGTAGGAAGCACAGTTCTTTTGTACTCAGCAAGCTCACTGTTCTGGCCCTATAGGAAACACAGTAGAGTAGAAGAGTGCTCTTTCCTCAAAAGCAGAGTGTGTTTCTTGTAAGGCAAGCTAGAGTTTGTTTCCCAGTCCTAAATGGAGTTGAATCACATGCAGTTTCCGTTCCTACGAGCAAGAGTTGTTTTCTGGTAAGGAAAGTCATTATTGCGCTCCCATTGCCATACACATTGCAAATAGCACTCCCGTCTGTTCCCAGCAAGTACAGTGTATTGGACTGAAGAGGAGCTACTGTTCTTGTCAGTTTCCTAAGCAAATTTGAACTAGATATGGCCCGTGTGTGTAGGAAGCACAGTTCTTTTTTTCTGAGCAAGCTGACTGTTTGGATCCTTAGGAAACACAGTAGAGTAGATGAGTGCTCTTTTCTCAAAAGCAGAGTGTGTTTCTTGTAAGGTGAGCTAGCGTTTGTTTCCCAGCCCTAAATGGAATTGAATCACATGCAGTTTCTGGTCCTAAGAGCAAGAGTTGTTTTCTGGTAAGAAGAGTCACTATTGCGCTCCCATTGCCATACACAGAGCAAATAGCACTGGCGTCTGTACCCAGCATGTACAGCATATTGGACTGAAGAGGATCTACTGTTCTTGTCAGTTTCCTAAGCAGAGTTGAACTAGATATGGCCCGTGTGTGTAGGAAGCACAGTTCTTTTTTTCTGAGCAAGCTCACTGTTCGGACCCCGTAGGAAACACAGTAGAGTAGAAGAGTGCTCTTTTCTCAAAAGCAGAGTGTGTTTCTTGTAAGGCGATCTAGCGTTTGTTTCCCAGTCCTAAATGGAGTTGAAACACATGCAGTTTCTGGTCATACGAGCAAGAGTATTTTTCTGGTAAGAAGAGTCACTATTGCGCTCCTATTGTCACACACAGGGCAAATAGCACTGGCGTCTCTTCCCAGCATGTACAGTCTATTGGACTGAAGAGGTTCTACTGTTCTTGTCAGTTTCCTAAGCAGAATTGAACAAGATATGGCCCGTGTGTGTAGGAAGCACAGTTCTTTTGTTCTGAGCAAGCTCACATTTCAAACCCCATAGGAAACACAGTAGAGTAGAAGAGTGCATTTTTCTCAAAAGCAGAGTGTGTTTCTTGTAAGGCGAGCTAGAGTTTGTTTCCCAGTCCTAAATGGAGATGAAATACACATGCAGTTTCTGGTCCTACGAGCAAGAGTTGTTTTCTGGTAAGAAGAGTCACTATTGCGCTCCCTTTGCCATACACAGTGCAAATAGCCCTCGCGTCTGTTCCCAGCAAGTACAGTGTATTGGACTGAAGAGGAGCTACTGTTCTTGTCAGTTTCCTAAGCAGAGTTGAACTAGATATGGCCTGTGTGTGTAGGAAGCACAGTTTTTTTTGTTCTCAGCAAGCTCACTGTTCGGACCCCATAGAAAATACAGTAGAGTAGATGAGTGCTCTTTTCTCAAAAGCAGAGTGTGTTTCTTGTAAGGTGAGCTAGCATTTGTTTCCCAGTCCTAAAAGGAGTTGAAATACACATGCAGTTTCTGTTCCTATGAGCAAGTGTTGTTTTCTGGTTAGAAGAGTCACTATTGCGCTCCCTTTTCCATACACAATGCAAATAGCCCTCGCGTCTGTTCCCAGCAAGTACAGTGTATTGGACTGAAGAGGAGCTACTGTTCCTGTCAGTTTCATAAGCAGAGTTGAACTATATATGGCCCATGTTTGTAGGAAGCTCAGTTCTTTTGTACTCAGCAAGCTCACTGTTCTGGCCCTATAGGAAACACAGTAGAGTAGAAGAGTGCTCTTTCCTCAAAAACAGAGTGTGTTTCTTATAAGGCGAGCTAGCCTTTGTTTCCCAGTCCTAAATGGAGTTGAATCACATGCAGTTTCCGTTCCTATGAGCAAGAGTTTTTTTCTGGTAAGGAAAGTCACTATTGCGCTCCCATTGCCATACACATTGCAAAGAGCACTCGCGTCTGTTCCCAGCAAGTACAGTGTATTGGACTGAAGAGGAGCTACTGTTCTTGTTAGTTTCCTAAGCAGAATTGAACTAGATATGGCCCGTGTGTGTAGGAAGCACAGTTCTTTTGTTCTGAGCAAGCTCACTATTTGGACCCCATAGGAAACACAGTAGAGTAGAAGAGTGCTCTTTTCTCAAAAGCAGAGTGTGTTTCTTGTAAGGCGAGCTAGCGTTTGTTTCCCAGTCTTAAATGGAGTTGAATCACATGCAGTTTCTGGTCATACGAGCAAGAGTTGTTTTCTGGTAAGAAGAGTCACTATTGTGCTCCCATTGTCACACACAGGGCAAATAGCCCGGGCGTCTCTTCCCAGCATGTACAATCTATTGGACTAAAGAGGTTCTATTGTTCTTGTCAGTTTCCTAAGCAGAATTGAACAAAATATGGCCCGTGTGTGTAGGAAGCACATTTCTTTTGTTCTGAGCAAGCTCACATTTCGAACCCCATAGGAAACACAGTAGAGTAGAAGAGTGCATTTTTCTCAAAAGCAGAGTGTGTTTCTTGTAAGGCGAGCTAGCGTTTGTTTCCCAGTCCTAAATGGAGATGAAATACACATGCAGTTTCTGGTCCTACGAGCAAGAGTTGTTTTCTGGTAAGAAGAGTCACTATTGCGCTCCCTTTGCCATACACAGTGCAAATAGCCCTCGCGTCTGTTCCCAGCAAGTACAGTGTATTGGACTGAAGAGGAGCTACTGTTCTTGTCACTTTCCTAAGCAGAGTTGAACTAGATTTGACCCATGTGTGTAGGAAGCTCAGTTCTTTTGTACTCAGCAAGCTCACTGTTCTGACCCTATAAAAAACACAGTAGAGTAGAAGAGTGCTCTTTCCTCAAAAACAGAGTGTGTTTTTTGTAAGGGGAGCTAGCCTTTGTTTCGCAGTCCTAAATGGAGTTGAATCACATGCAGTTTCCGTTCCTACGAGCAAGAGTATTTTTCTGGTAAGGAAAGTCACTATTGTGCTCCCATTGTCATACACAGTGCAAATAGCACTCACGTCTGTTCCCAGCAAGTACAGTGTATTGTACTGAAGAGGAGCTACAGTTCTTGTTAGTTTCCTAAGCAAAATTGAACTAGATATGGCCCGTGTGTGTAGGAAGCACAGTTCTTTTGTTCTGAGCAAGCTCACTGTTTGGACCCCATAGGAAACACAGTAGAGTAGAAGAGTGCTCTTTTCTCAAAAGCAGAGTGTGTTTCTTGTAAGGCGAGCTAGCGTTTGTTTTCCAGTCCTAAATGGAGTTGAATCACATGCAGTTTCTGGTCCTACGAGCAAGAGTTGTTTTCTGGTAAGAAGAGTCACTATTGCGCTCCCATTGACATACACTGTGCAAATAGCACTGGCGTCTGTACCCAGCATGTACAGTGTATTGGACTGAAGAGGATCTACTGTTCTTGTCAGTTTCCTAAGCAGAATTGAACTAGATATGGCCCGTGTATGCAGAAAGCACAGTTCTTTTGTTCTGAGCAAGCTCACTGTTCTTGCCCTATAGGAATCACAGTAGAGTAGAAGAGTGCTCTTTCCTCAAAAGCAGAGTGTGTTTCTTGTAAGGCAAGCTAGAGTTTGTTTCCCAGTCCTAAATGGAGTTGAATCACATGCAGTTTCCGTTCCTACGAGCAAGAGTTGTTTTCTGGTAAGGAAAGTCATTATTGCGCTCCCATTGCCATACACAGTGCAAATAGCACTCCCGTCTGTTCCCAGCAAGTACAGTGTATTGGACTGAAGAGGAGCTACTGTTCTTGTCAGTTTCCTAAGCAAATTTGAACTAGATATGGCCCGTGTGTGTAGGAAGCACAGTTCTTTTGTTCTGAGCAAGCTGACTGTTTGGATCCCTTAGGAAACACAGTAGAGTAGATGAGTGCTCTTTTCTCAAAAGCAGAGTGTGTTTCTTATAAGGTGAGCTACCGTTTGTTTCCCAGCCCTAAATGGAATTGAATCACATGCAGTTTCTGGTCCTACGATTAAGAGTTGTTTTCTGGTAAGAAGAGTCACTATTGCGCTCCCATTGCCATACACAGAGCAAATAGCACTGGCGTCTGTACCCAGCATGTACAGCGTATTTGACTGAAGAGGATCTACTGTTCTTGTCAGTTTCCTAAGCAGAGTTGAACTAGATATGGCCCGTGTGTGTAGGAAGCACAGTTCTTTTTTTCTGAGCAAGCTCACTGTTCGGACCCCGTAGGAAACACAGTAGAGTAGAAGAGTGCTCTTTTCTCAAAAGCAGAGTGTGTTTCTTGTAAGGCGATCTAGCGTTTGTTTCCCAGTCCTAAATGGAGTTGAAACACATGCAGTTTCTGGTCATACGAGCAAGAGTATTTTTCTGGTAAGAAGAGTCACTATTGCGTTCCCTTTGCCATATACAGTGCAAATAGCCCTCGCGTCTGTTCCCAGCAAGTACAGTGTATTGGACTGAAGAGGAGCTACTGTTCTTGTCAGTTTCCTAAGCAGAGTTGAACTAGATATGGCCTGTGTGTGTAGGAAGCACAGTTCTTTTGTTCTCTGCAAGCTCACTGTTCGGACCCCATAGAAAACACAGTAGAGTAGAAGAGTGCTCTTTCCTCAAAAACAGAGTGTGTTTCTTATGAGGCGAGCTAGCCTTTGTTTCCCAGTCCTAAATGGAGTTGAATCACATGCAGTTTCCGTTCCTATGAGCAAGAGTTTTTTTCTGGTAAGGAAAGTCACTATTGCGCTCCCATTGCCATACACATTGCAAATAGCACTCGCGTCTGTTCCCAGCAAGTACAGTGTATTGGACTGAAGAGGAGCTACTGTTCTTGTTAGTTTCCTATGCAGAATTGAACTAGATATGGCCCGTGTGTGTAGGAAGCACAGTTCTTTTGTTCTGAGCAAGCTCACTATTTGGACCCCATAGGAAACACAGTAGAGAAGAAGAGGGCTCTTTTCTCAAAAGCAGAGTGTGTTTCTTGTAAGGCAAGCTAGCATTTGTTTCCCAGTCCTAAATGGAGTTGAATCACATGCAGTTTCTGGTCCTACGAGAAAGAGTTGTTTTCTGGTAAGAAGAGTCACTTTTGCGCTCCAATTGCCATACACAGTTCAAAGAGCACTGGCGTCTGTACCCAGCATGTACAGCGTATTGGACTGAAGATAATCTACTGTTCTTGTCAGTTTCCTAAGCAGAGTTGAACTAGATATGGCCCGTGTGTGTAGGAAGCAGAGTTCTTTTGTTCTCAGCAAGCTCACTGATCGGACCCCATAGGAAACACAGTAGAGTAGAAGAGTGCTCTTTTCTCAAAAGCAGAGTGTGTTTCTTGTAAGGCGAGCTAGCGTTTGTTTCCCAGTCTTAAATGGAGTTGAATCACATGCAGTTTCTGGTCATACGAGCAAGAGTTGTTTTCTGGTAAGAAGAGTCACTATTGTGCTCCCATTGTCACACACAGGGCAAATAGCCCCGGCGTCTCTTCCCAGCATGTACAATCTATTGGACTGAAGAGGTTCTACTGTTCTTGTCAGTTTCCTAAGCAGAATTGAACAAAATATGGCCCGTGTGTGTACGAAGCACAGTTCTTTTGTTCTGAGCAAGCTCACATTCGAACCCCATAGGAAACACAGTAGAGTAGAAGAGTGCATTTTTCTCAAAAGCAGAGTGTGTTTCTTGTAAGGCAAGCTAGCGTTTGTTTCCCAGTCCTAAATGGAGATGAAATACACATGCAGTTTCTGGTCCTACAAGCAAGAGTTGTTTTCTGGTAAGAAGAGTCACTATTGCGCTCCCTTTGCCATACACAGTGCAAATAGCCCTCGCGTCTGTTCCCAGCAAGTACAGTGTATTGGACCTAAGAGGAGCTACTGTTCTTGTCACTTTCCTAAGCAGAGTTGAACTAGATATGACCCATGTGTGTAGGAAGCTCAGTTCTTTTGTACTCAGCAAGCTCACTGTTCTGGCCCTATAAAAAACACGTTTGAGTAGAAGAGTGCTCTTTCCTCAAAAACAGAGTGTGTTTTTTGTAAGGGGAGCTAGCCTTTGTTTCGCAGTCCTAAATGGAGTTGAATCACATGCAGTTTCCGTTCCTACGAGCAAGAGTTTTTTTCTGGAAAGGAAAGTCACTATTGTGCTCCCATTGTCATACACAGTGCAAATAGCACTCGCGTCTGTTCCCAGCAAGTACAGTGTATTGTACTGAAGAGGAGCTACAGTTCTTGTTAGTTTCCTAAGCAAAATTGAACTAGATATGGCCCGTGTGTGTAGGAAGCACAGTTCTTTTGTTCTCAGCAAGCTCACTGATCGGACCCCATAGGAAACACAGTAGAGTAGAAGAGTGCTCTTTTCTCAATAGCAGAGTGTGTTTCTTGTAAGGCGAACTAGCGTTTGTTTCCCAGTCTTAAATGGAGTTGAATCACATGCAGTTTCTGGTCATACGAGCAAGAGTTGTTTTCTGGTAAGAAGAGTCACTATTGTGCTCCCATTGTCACACACAGGGCAAATAGCCCTGGCGTCTCTTCCCAGCATATACAGTCTATTGGACTGAAGAGGTTCTACTGTTCTTGTCAGTTTCCTAAGCAGAATTGAACAAAATATGGCCCGTGTGTGTAGGAAGCACAGTTCTTTTGTTCTGAGCAAGCTCACATTTCGAACCCCATAGGAAACACAGTAGAGTAGAAGAGTGCATTTTTCTCAAAAGCAGAGTGTTTTTCTTGTAAGGCGAGCTAGCGTTTGTTTCCCAGTCCTAAATGGAGATGAAATACACATGCAGTTTCTGGTCCTACGAGCAAGAGTTGTTTTCTGGTAAGAAGAGTCACTATTGTGCTCCCATTGCCATACACTGTGCAAATAGCACTGGCGTCTGTACGCAGCATGTACAGTGTATTGGACTGAAGAGGATCTACTGTTCTTGTCAGTTTCCTAAGCAGAATTGAACTAAATATGGCCCGTGTATGTAGGAAGCACAGTTCTTTTGTTCTGAGCAAGCTCACTGTTTGGACCCCATAGGAAACACAGTAGAGTAGACAGTGCTCTTTTCTCAAAAGCAGAGTGTGTTTCTTGTAAGGCGAGCTAGCGTTTGTTTCCCAGTCCTACATGGAGTTGAATTACATGCAATTTCTGGTCCTACGAGCAAGGGATGTTTTCTGGTAAGAAGAATCACTATTGCGCTCCCATTGCCAAACACAGTGCAAATAGCACTGGCGTCTGTTCCCAGCATGTACAGTGTATTGGACTGAAGAGGATCTACTGTTATTGTCAGTTCCTAAGCAGAATTGAACTAGATATGGCCCGTGTCTGTAGGAAGCACAGTTCTTTTGTACTCAGCAAGCTCACTGTTCTGGCCCTATAGGAAACACAGTAGAGTAGAAGAGTGCTCTTTCCTCAAAAGCAGAGTGTGTTCCTTGTAAGGCAAGCTAGAGTTTGTTTCCCAGTCCTAAATGGAGTTGAATCACATGCAGTTTCCGTTCCTACGAGCAAGAGTGGTTTTCTGGTAAGGAAAGTCACTATTGCGCTCCCATTGTCATACACAGTGCAAATAGCACTCGCGTCTGTTCCCAGCAAGTACAGTGTATTGGACTGAAGAGGAGCTACTGTTCTTGTCAGTTTCCTAAGCAAATTTGAACTAGATATGTCCCGTGTGTGTAGGAAGCACAGTTCTTTTGTTCTGAGCAAGCTGACTGTTTGGATCCCTTAGGAAACACAGTAGAGTAGATGAGTGCTCTTTTCTCAAAAGCAGAGTGTGTTTCTTGTAAGGTGAGCTAGCGTTTGTTTCCCAGCCCTAAATGGAGTTGAATCACATGCAGTTTCTGGTCCTAAGAGCAAGAGTTGTTTTCTGGTAAGAAGTGTCACTATTGCGCTCCCATTGCCATACACAGAGCAAATAGCACTGGCGTCTGTACCCAGCATGTACAGCGTATTGGACTGAAGAGGATCTACTGTTCTTGTCAGTTTCCTAAGCAGAGTTGAACTAGATATGGCCCGTGTGTGTAGGAAGCACAGTTCTTTTTTTCTTAGCAAGCTCACTGTTCGGACCCCGTAGGAAACACAGTAGAGTAGAAGAGTGCTCTTTTCTCAAAAGCAGAGTGTGTTTCTTGTAAGGCGATCTAGCGTTTGTTTCCCAGTCCTAAATGGAGTTGAAACACATGCAGTTTCTGGTCATACGAGCAAGAGTATTTTTCTGGTAAGAAGAGTCACTATTGCGCTCCTATTGTCACACACAGGGCAAATAGCACTGGCGTCTCTTCCCAGCATGTACAGTCTATTGGACTGAAGAGGTTCTACTGTTCTTGTCAGTTTCCTAAGCAGAATTGAACAAGATATGGCCCGTGTGTGTAGGAAGAACAGTTCTTTTGTTCTGAGCAAGCTCACATTTCAAACCCCATAGGAAACACAGTAGAGTAGAAGAGTGCATTTTTCTCAAAAGCAGAGTGTGTTTCTTGTAAGGCGAGCTAGAGTTTGTTTCCCAGTCCTAAATGGAGATGAAATACACATGCAGTTTCTGGTCCTACGAGCAAGAGTTGTTTTCTGGTAAGAAGAGTCACTATTGCGCTCCCTTTGCCATACACAGTGCAAATAGCCCTCGCTTCTGTTCCCAGCAAGTACAGTGTATTGGACTGAAGAGGAGCTACTGTTCTTGTCAGTTTCCTAAGCAGAGTTGAACTAGATATGGCCTGTGTGTGTAGGAAGCACAGTTTTTTTTGTTCTCAGCAAGCTCACTGTTTGGACCCCATAGGAAACACAGTAGAGTAGAAGAGTGCTCTTTTCTCAAAAGCAGAGTGTGTTTCTTGTAAGGCGAGCTAGCGTTTGTTTTCCAGTCCTAAATGGAGTTGAATCACATGCAGTTTCTGGTCCTACGAGCAAGAGTTGTTTTCTGGTAAGAAGAGTCACTATTGCGCTCCCATTGACATACACTGTGCAAATAGCACTGGCGTCTGTACCCAGCATGTACAGTGTATTGGACTGAAGAGGATCTACTGTTCTTGTCAGTTTCCTAAGCAGAATTGAACTAGATATGGCCCGTGTATGTAGGAAGCACAGTTCTTTTGTTCTGAGCAAGCTCACTGTTTGGACCCCGTAGGAAACACAGTAGAGTAGACAGTGCTCTTTTCTCAAAAGCAGAGTGTGTTTCTTGTAAGGCGACCTAGCGTTTGTTTCCCAGTCCTACATGGATTTGAATTACATGCAATTTCTGGTCCTACGAGCAAGGGATGTTTTCTGGTAAGAAGAATCACTATTGCGCTCCCATTGCCAAACACAGTGCAAATAGCACTGGCGTCTGTTCCCAGCATGTACAGTGTATTGGACTGAAGAGTATCTACTGTTATTGTCAGTTTCCTAAGCAGAATTGAACTAGATATGGCCCGTGTCTGTAGGAAGCACAGTTCTTTTGTACTCAGCAAGCTCACTGTTCTGGCCCTATAGGAAACACAGTAGAGTAGAAGAGTGCTCTTTCCTCAAAAGCAGAGTGTGTTTCTTGTAAGGCAAGCTAGAGTTTGTTTCCCAGTCCTAAATGGAGTTGAATCACATGCAGTTTCCGTTCCTACGAGCAAGAGTTGTTTTCTGGTAAGGAAAGTCATTATTGCGCTCCCATTGCCATACACATTGCAAATAGCACTCCCGTCTGTTCCCAGCAAGTACAGTGTATTGGACTGAAGAGGAGCTACTGTTCTTGTCAGTTTCCTAAGCAAATTTGAACTAGATATGGCCCGTGTGTGTAGGAAGCACAGTTCTTTTGTTCTGAGCAAGCTGACTGTTTGGATCCTTAGGAAACACAGTAGAGTAGATGAGTGCTCTTTTCTCAAAAGCAGAGTGTGTTTCTTGTAAGGTGAGCTAGCGTTTGTTTCCCAGCCCTAAATGGAATTGAATCACATGCAGTTTCTGGTCCTATGAGCAAGAGTTGTTTTCTGGTAAGAAGAGTCACTATTGCGCTCCCATTGCCATACACAGAGCAAATAGCACTGGCGTCTGTACCCAGCATGTACAGCATATTGGACTGAAGAGGATCTACTGTTCTTGTCAGTTTCCTAAGCAGAGTTGAACTAGATATGGCCCGTGTGTGTAGGAAGCACAGTTCTTTTTTTCTGAGCAAGCTCACTGTTCGGACCCCGTAGGAAACACAGTAGAGTAGAAGAGTGCTCTTTTCTCAAAAGCAGAGTGTGTTTCTTGTAAGGCGATCTAGCGTTTGTTTCCCAGTCCTAAATGGAGTTGAAACACATGCAGTTTCTGGTCATACGAGCAAGAGTATTTTTCTGGTAAGAAGAGTCACTATTGCGCTCCTATTGTCACACACAGGGCAAATAGCACTGGCGTCTCTTCCCAGCATGTACAGTCTATTGGACTGAAGAGGTTCTACTGTTCTTGTCAGTTTCCTAAGCAGAATTGAACAAGATATGGCCCGTGTGTGTAGGAAGCACAGTTCTTTTGTTCTGAGCAAGCTCACATTTCAAACCCCATAGGAAACACAGTAGAGTAGAAGAGTGCATTTTTCTCAAAAGCAGAGTGTGTTTCTTGTAAGGCGAGCTAGAGTTTGTTTCCCAGTCCTAAATGGAGATGAAATACACATGCAGTTTCTGGTCCTACGAGCAAGAGTTGTTTTCTGGTAAGAAGAGTCACTATTGCGCTCCCTTTGCCATACACAGTGCAAATAGCCCTCGCGTCTGTTCCCAGCAAGTACAGTGTATTGGACTGAAGAGGAGCTACTGTTCTTGTCAGTTTCCTAAGCAGAGTTGAACTAGATATGGCCTGTGTGTGTAGGAAGCACAGTTTTTTTTGTTCTCAGCAAGCTCACTGTTCGGACCCCATAGAAAATACAGTAGAGTAGATGAGTGCTCTTTTCTCAAAAGCAGAGTGTGTTTCTTGTAAGGTGAGCTAGCATTTGTTTCCCAGTCCTAAATGGAGTTGAAATACACATGCAGTTTCTGTTCCTATGAGCAAGTGTTGTTTTCTGGTTAGAAGAGTCACTATTGCGCTCCCTTTTCCATACACAATGCAAATAGCCCTCGCGTCTGTTCCCAGCAAGTACAGTGTATTGGACTGAAGAGGAGCTACTGTTCCTGTCAGTTTCCTAAGCAGAGTTGAACTATATATGGCCCATGTTTGTAGGAAGCTCAGTTCTTTTGTACTCAGCAAGCTCACTGTTCTGGCCCTATAGGAAACACAGTAGAGTAGAAGAGTGCTCTTTCCTCAAAAACAGAGTGTGTTTCTTATAAGGCGAGCTAGCCTTTGTTTCCCAGTCCTAAATGGAGTTGAATCACATGCAGTTTCCGTTCCTATGAGCAAGAGTTTTTTTCTGGTAAGGAAAGTCACTATTGCGCTCCCATTGCCATACACATTGCAAATAGCACTCGCGTCTGTTCCCAGCAAGTACAGTGTATTGGACTGAAGAGGAGCTACTGTTCTTGTTAGTTTCCTAAGCAGAATTGAACTAGATATGGCCCGTGTGTGTAGGAAGCACAGTTCTTTTGTTCTGAGCAAGCTCACTATTTGGACCCCATAGGAAACACAGTAGAGAAGAAGAGGGCTCTTTTCTCAAAAGCAGAGTGTGTTTCTTGTAAGGCAAGCTAGCATTTGTTTCCCAGTCCTAAATGGAGTTGAATCACATGCAGTTTCTGGTCCTACGAGCAAGAGTTGTTTTCTGGTAAGAAGAGTCACTTTTG